>NW_027361691.1:15732500-15820199 GCF_039654945.1 Dendrobates tinctorius | reverse complement strand
TTATAGGTATTTTTTTGAGTAAAATGTAAACAAAACTGCTTTTATTCTGTAAACTACTGACAACATGTCTCCGAATTTCCAAGCACTAAATTTTGTATTTATTTTCAGAAAATGAGAAATGGTCAAAATAAAAAAGTTCAGTGCTTGCAGACCTCAAATAATGCTAAGAAAACAAGTTCAGAATCATTTAGAAACAACAATACTAAAGTTTTAACTCAGGAAGAGTTCAGAAATCAATATTTTGTGGAATAACCATGATTTTTTTTTCAAATATTTTTATTAATTTTAAAATTATTAATAGGGAAAGAAGGGGAGGGACAGGGAGGGAGGAAAAAGGAAGATACATAAAAATTAGAGAACCCATTTGACACATATCCAATGTAGCAAGAATATATATATATATATATATATATATCTCAAAAGAGAAAAGAAAAATCACTTACATTTAAACAGACAGTAATAGCACAACAAAGTATACTACCTGTCTATACAAAAATCAGACTAAAGGCATCCAAAGATAGTATTGGAGAGTGAGGGCAACGATCCCGCTACCTCTCGCATAATCAGACTAAGACTGACTAGTTATTAAGTAACCAGACACAAAACAGGACAAAAATATTATCATCAAAACATCAACAATCCACCTCCATGCTTTACAGTAGGAATGGTGTTCCTTTCACCAAAACATTTGGCAGTGCTACATTATTAAATACCAAAGACATAGCAGTCAATAATAAGGAGCATTGTAATTGCACAAGCTTCACCAACCACCACTAATAAGGAGCATTGTAATTCAGTTAAACTCATTAATCACCGCCAATTATGGGTACCAACTACAGCCTTGTGAGCTACTATATAAGGACAGGCTGACAGGCATGCAGCACAGCCCTGATGAACAGGGAAGACACCCTCAAAACGCGAAGGTTTGTGCCTCTCATAAAAACAAGAAAAAGACATACTATACACCAGGGATCACCAATATGTACAAATTGTGAAATTCTTTATTCAGTTGATCACAGAAAACACACACCACAAGTTAATAAAAATAATTAAAAACAAGGACACAAAGCCCCCATCTGGTGTTATAATCCCCCTTAACCCTGAATGGCTGGAAACACAATGTACCTGATTATAATGCCTTGTGAACTAATATGGTCAAATGGACCAAAAAATAAATACAGAGATTGATGAGCAATTAAAATTATTCATGCAGTGGTCACCATATTGTGCTCATAAATCCCCCAAAGGCCTGAGGATAGGATATAATAACAATACATGCACAGGGATATAAATACAACTGCTGCAGCAAGGCTCCAATTATAGTAAATAATTGTCTGATATAATGACTGGCCACTAGATGGCGTCTGTGGAACCAATATGAAGATAAGACTATGCAGACCTGCGGAGGACTATGTGCAGCAATGAAAGAAAAAGATTCTATACACAGAAAAATAAATAGATCAGACCAATAGAATGCCAAGGCATCAGAAATAGATCAATGCAGGTAGCTCAATAGTAAAAAGAGCCAAGCAAGATAAATTCAGCATGACCAGGGTGTTTACCAAACCGGAGGGTCAGGGGGCAGAAACCCAACGCGTGTCGCCACTTCCGTGGCTTCGTCAGGGGCAAGGGTGCTAGTTTAGCCACACAACTGAGTATTTATAGCAAAATAATTAAACTTACAGCAGCTGCGTGGAGCTTTCACATGGAGACATCCTGGTAGACTTGTGCAATAGCAGGATGGCGCCGAACTCGGAAGTGGGGAATACAGGAAGTATAAAGAGTGTACCAATATGGCCAATTGGTTAGAAGAGCGCATGTGCCCAGATCCATAGTGGAAGTAGGCAGAAGTACGGAGATGGGTGTTTACAAAGGCACATACGTCACACTGTGGTTGCAGCTTGACCAGTCAGATAATAGCGGCTACAGAAACAGCACTCTGAGCCCAGACTGCGCCGGGGCCACTGCGCAGAGCAAGGACACAGACTGCCACATCCAAGACAGCACCACATCACAATAGATGCACGTTTTTTAAATAAAGGAAATACCCATACCACAATTAGCCCTATGGAGGATACAGCACCATTTTATCATGCAATATAGACGCCGCATTGATTATTAGTGCACATGCTCGTTTCAGTCATACATGCGGCAAATTTTTCCAATGATTTTTATGCTGAATAATTATGCAGGCTGTATAAAGGGTCCATGATGTATGTTCCTTTATAGCAAAATAAAGATGTGCCAAAGATTTTAAATGGTAAGAAAAAATAAGAAAATCGAAAAGCCAGAGAAGATCATACAACATGCCTATGTTACATGCCCTGATCAGCAATGTTGTACGTCAGGTCTCCCATACCACTATTAGCCTCACCTCCAGCTGCTTAGCCACTGTCTCTGGGCAAGAGCAATCCCCAACAACCAAGGAAGGACAGATATTCACAGTCTATATATAAACGCCAAAGAGATGAAAGTAGCAAAATATAACAAAATAAAATTATATATATATATATATATATACACACATACACACACAAATTGGAATAAATAACAACAAGTTATGTCCATTCATGAAGTCTTAGAGATAGACCCATGATGTAGGGGCATTACAATAGTGAGGAGCCAACCAATCTGTCATATAGAGCTAGATGGAACTTGGCAAGATGATTTAAGGCATGACATACAGATGGAACTCTGCAATCATAACATGGTTGTAGCCATGGCCGCCACACTATTTGCCATCCAAGTCTCAAACCACAGGGGAACCTAGTGGTAATTCCCTCATTCGCCACAGTAATGTTAGCTGGCAAATCTATATAGAAATACAACAGTGCTGTATGATGTAACATAATATTATATATATATATATATATATATATATACACACATATATACAGTCATATGTAAAAGTTTGGGCACCCCTATTAATGTTAACTTTTTTTCTTTATAACAATTTTGGTTTTTGCAACAGCTATTTCAGTTTCATATATCTAATAACTGATGGACTCAGTTATATTTCGGGATTCAAATGAGGTTTATTGTACTAACAGAAAATGTGCAATCTGCATTTAAACAAAATTTGACCAGTGCAAAAGTATGGGCACCCTTATCATTTTCTTGATTTGAACACTCCTAACTACTTTTTACTGACTTCCTGAAGCACTAAATTGGTTTTGTAACCTCATTGAGCTTTGAACTTCATAGCCAGGTGTATCAAATCATGAGAAAAGGTATTTAAGGTGGCCACTTGCAAGTAGTTCTCCTATTTGATTCTCCTATGAAGAGTGGCATCATGGGCTCCTCAAAACAACTCTCAAATGATCTGAAAACAAAGATTATTCAACATAGCTTTTCAGGGGAAGGATACAAAAAGTTGTCTCAGAGATTTAACCTGTCAGTTTCCACTGTGAGGAACATAGTAAGGAAATGGAAGAACACAGGTACAGTTCTTGTTTTATTATTCATTTTTTATTTTATTTTATTTAAGTGTACACCCATTTATATATCAATAAAGGTGTTTTTACCCATTCTCACATGTTGCTGTACACATCATTTCCACTTTGGCACTCTGTCAGTATTATCTTCCACCATACTCATTGGTATTGGGTTCTTTTACCGGATGGTCTGCCATCCACATTTCTAGAGGGGTTGTGGATTTTCATTTTATTATTTTAATTAGTACATTACCCTCATTGTTCTAAGTTTACATTTTTCTGTGTTTTGCACAGGCTGAGGTATACCTTGAGATGGATTTCAAGACCAGGGAGCTATCCTGGCAGGGCCAAGTGAATAATGTTTTTGGCAATTTAAGTACTACACGTGTATCCAACACGGATGGTTTGACATTTGACTCTCTACTTAAATCTATTAAAAAGGTGATTTTCAAGCTCACCAGGATGTGGTGGACAAGAGCATTTTTGCAGAACTATATACAGAAATTACTGATACCAAGAGGTTTGAGGGTACGGTTGACTCCGACTTTCATAGTCACAGATGATGAGTTTGTGACTTCTTGGGAGAAAACATGTAATGAGACTTCATGGAAATTAATGGAGCTTTTGGTTGGGTTGAATACTAAATTGATCTTTAATGTGGATAAAGAATTGGATGATTTATTCGACAAAGCAAAATCCACTTTATCTGATGTACAATTTAATATTCTCAACGTTTCCCTTGACAAAGATCTGGAGATATTGGTGAAGGATATACAACACAAACACACCAATAAATTGACTAGGGATCAGATCGATTTGACTTCGGGTAACATCTATCATTGGAAAAGACATTTCAATGGTGACTCCAACAGAGAACGTTCTGTGTCTGTTGCCTCCAACTCATCTATTGGTGATGTATCTGCTGCCTCCTCTTGCATATATATTGTATTCACATTTTTTGTTTGTTTCACAATGCATCTATATATTTTGCAGTATGCTATATTGATTATTCACCTTATTATTCTTCATTTCTTTTGCGCTTTTTTCTTTTTATTTTATTTCCTACTTTTTATTCTTTATTTTCTTTTTTATTTATTATTTATTTTTTATTATTATTATTATTATTATTTTTTTGTCATTTTTTCTCATTTATTAGTATTTATATGCATTATTTATTAATGCTTTTTTCATTTCTTTATTAAGTATTATTTTTATTTTTTATTTTTCATTTTTCATTTTTTATACACATTGTTTTTCATGTGACTGTGCTTTTCATCTTATTTACATATTAACACATGTATATATCTTATTCGTTATTTATTTCACCTTATTGATTTATTATTCTTATTTATACATATATACATCTTGTCCTCATTAGTTTCATTTCATTGCAGTAACGCAATATGCTGTTAATCGTTATATAGCTACTACTGCACTCACATATCCCCTATTTTCATGGACAGTCACTGGTGCGCGTGCGCCGCCTCGGCGCCGGTCGTTCGCATGGCGACGGCGTCTTCCCATGACCACACACGCCGGGCTCACCCGGCTGTGTTTGGTCATGTGACGCCGCGCGCGATGCGTCTTCCGGGTCGCGGCGGCGGCGCATGCGCCATGTGTCTTGCCCGCCAATTAGTCCAGCATATAAGGAGGCACTGACCGGCCTTGTACTTACCCCCTGACGAAGGAAGTTCATTCCGAAACGCGCGTCGGGGCGCGTTCTCAGGCATCCCCAGGCATCATTCTCCGGCTCATTAGGTATTATTTTATTTCCTGCTCCCATCACCTTCCCCCTTCACATTGTGTGACACTCTTGTAGTGTCTTTGGTTGTTCACTGCACACATCTTTTTAAACAATTTTTTTCATTGCACTATTGTCTGCACAGCTGCTGTTGTTATTATTCTTTATTATTTTTGTGTACTGTGTTTACACAATTTTGGATATTTATTATTATATGGTGCACTGTATACACAATTCCTTTTGGGGGCTTCATTAATGTTCCATCAATATTTATTTTTATTTTTCTTTTTTCATTTTCCTTCTGAGCCTGTGCCTTATGGGTATACATTTTACCCTATGTTGTAGGATATTATAACCCAATATTACGCATTTATTTGGGATGCCTTTTTATTATTCATTTTTTATTTTATTTTATTTAAGTGTACACCCATTTATATATCAATAAAGGTGTTTTTACCCATTCTCACGTGTTGCTGTACACATCATTTCCACTTTGGCACTCTGTCAGTATTATCTTCCACCATACTCATTGGTATTGGGTTCTAGAAAGAAACCTATAGAGTGGCAAAAGGAAGGGTCAGTCCAAGAATTTATTCAGTCAATTGAAAGGCCAAGTAGGGTTCAGCAGGTTCGCAGGATGCAGTGACGAGACACGAGACTGAGTGTGGTTTGGGGAATAATCTTTTATAAACTGTAGCCGCTGGGGCTATATTGAGCAAACCAACAGTGTTAACAACAACAAGTCCACGTAGGGACTCAATCCTAACAACACTTTCTTATTGTGAATGCGACTAACCCGGTTTGCCCGGGTGCTATAGGCCACGTATGACCAAACTACGGGTCCTTATCTCCTATATTAAACTTATCCTTCCAGGGGGTCTGTTAGGATCACAATCGTGGCTGCGTAGAGGTCGCTGATGCAGCTGCCTTGACGCCTCGATATTCCGGGAAGGAACTGGGCTCAACATGCTCTGAAGGAATGGTGCCGGTGTGGCGCAACAGGCCCTGAAGAAACTACGCCGGTGGGGCGAAACAGGCCCTGAAGAAACGACGCCGGTGGGGCGCAACAGGCCCTGAAGAAACGACGCCGGTGGGGCGCACCAGGCCCTGAAGAAACGACGCCGGTGGGGCGCACCAGGCCCTGAAGAAACGACGCCGGTGGGGCGCACCAGGCCCTGAAGAAACGATGCTGGTGGGGCACAACAGGCCCTGAAGAAACGATGCCGGTGGGGCGCAACAGGCCTTGAAGAAACTGAGCTGGTGGGGCGCAACAGGCGTCTCCTTACGGCTCTCGTCCCACTGCGGAGTTATGACGCAGTCTCTAAATATAACCGTTCACCAACCTCTGCTTGGGGCCCCTTAGCAAACCGGACGGGGGCCTCTCCTGCCGCCTGTAGCAAGGTGGCGCCCCCTGGGGTCAGTGATGACAGGGCCGCAGCTGTGGGAGAAGGCAGGGGGGCAGTGTCCTGACCGCTGTAAAGGAATGGTCTGTCGTCGCAGCGGTCAGGGGAGATCGTGGACTTGTCACAACAGGGCGGGAAACAGTGGGGGCAGCTGTATATGACCGTATGATGGGAGCGGCCGCCGGTGAAAGGCCCTCACGTGTCACGTGTCGGTGAGTCCACAGCTTTCCTTTCACAGGCCCATGTCGGTCTCTCCACAACATACCGTCCGCTCCCTCGGTGCTCTCTGTCTCACACGGCTCCCTGTCTGTTGTCCGGCTCTCTGTCAACTGCCACTTCAGCGCGCCCCCTGCTTCCCTGACAACTTCAGTCAAGTCTTTCCTTGTACTGTCCTCCCAGCGTCGTTCCCTCAGGAACCCTGATGGCAGTCCCCTGGGTAGCTGCCCATTCACTGTCTGGGAGTCCTCCTCCCCACAGCCGCATAGAGCTACATGGAAAGGATTTAATGGGTAGAAAATTCGAAGCACAATTTTCCTCATAATGAGGCTCATTTCATGAAACAGACATCACATAGAAGCCAAACAACGACAAAGGATGACCCCTATAGTTGTTTGTAATAGCCGGTAAAAAGCAATTCTTCATTAAGACCTTTGGGGGAGAGACTCTGGAGATTATAAATCCATTTGCTTTCACAACGGAGTAAACAATTGACAATGTCGCCCCCTCTAATATTGGAACGTATACTTTCTAGTCCCATAGTCTTAAAGCTGGAGGTCCTGCCCCAGTGGTGTTCCAGAAAATGACTTGCGACAGACGTGAGTGTCTTATTCTCGTCAAAATCCCTTTGAGCCGTTGAGATGGTAGAAAGATGCTGCTGCATTTTTCTGATCTCCTGTGTGGTTTGTCCCACGTAAATCTTGGGGCAGTCGCAGAAAATAGCATAAACTACGTTTCGAGATCTGCAGTTAAAGAATTCTTTTGGTCTGATCAGAAAAGGAAGAGTAGAGATAGAATAACCATCCTGTCCGATCATGAACTGACAAACATTGCAGCTGCCACAAGGATATGAGCCAAAGATCCTAGTGCCACAGTTAAGTTTCACCGTTGGCCGTTGATAATGACTATGACACAAGCTGTCTTTTAGGTTCTTGGCTCGTCTGGCAACCAGGCATGGAGAATGGGAAACAATGGGAGCAATCATTTTATCACTTATCAAGATGTCCCAATTGTCAAGTAATACCCTTCGGATATCGGGCCACTGGTTATTAAAAGTTGTAATCAGAGACAGTGGCCAGGAGGAATCACGTACCTTCTTTGTGAGAAGCTTTTTTCTGTCTTGCTGAGATGCAAATTGGAAAGCCTCAGAAACTGTCCTTTTGGAATTGCCCCTCTTAAAACGTAGAGACAAATCCTTAGCTTGATGCAAAAAATCTCCTTCAGAGATGCAATTTCTTCTAAGGCGCAGAAACTGGCCCTTCGGAATACCTGATTTAAGGTGATGGGGGTGAAAGCTAGTGAAATGGAGGAGACTGTTGGTAGCTGTAGCCTTACGAAACAGGGTGCATCTAAGGACGGCATCCGCAATGGAGAGTTTCAAATCCAGAAAATCGATGGATGTATCTGAAATGTTATAAGACAATTTTATATTTAATTGGTTCTGGTTAAGGTCCCCAATAAAGGCTTGACAGTCCTCCACCAACCCAGTCCAAAGCAGCAAAGCATCGTCAATGTATCTTTGCCAAATCAGAACATTGGACATAAATGCTTGATGTTTATAAACTACCAGCTCCTCCCACCATCCTAAAAATTAATTAGCATAGGACGGTGCACACCATGCACCCATAGCAGTCCCCGCCAATTGCCTGAAGAATTTTCTGTCAAAGACTTAATAGTTTTTGTCTAGAATGAAGTGTAGAAGTTTCAGGATGAAATTGTCATGTTCCGGGGACATTTCCAATTTTTTAGAAAGAAAATAAGACACTGCTAACATACCTGATTGGTGAAGAATACTCGTATAGAGCGATTCTACATCCATGCTCACAAGAAGAGTTCCGTCAGGTATAACCAGATTTTCTAGAGCCTGCATCAAATGGGTGGAGTCTCTGGTAAATGATTTTAATGTCACAACCATGGGTTGAAGAAAGTGGTCAACATAAATACACGGTCGTTCAAAGAGGCTACCAATGCCAGAGACGATTGGTCTACCTGGTGGTGCTGATAGCGATTTATGCATCTTTGGAAGTATGTAGAAAGTCGGAACAATTGGGGACGGCATAGTGAGAAAATCTGCTTCCTTTTTAGTCTCCACATTATCCCGAAGGGCACTGTTGATGAGAAAATCAATTTGCTCCTTAAAAAATTGCGTAGGGTCAGATGGTAGCAACATATTGCAGTGTCCTCCATACAATTGCCGTGTGACCTCTTTCTGGTATAGGTCATGTGGCCACAGGACCACATTCCCCCCTTTGTCCGCTTCCCTCATTACAAAATCCATATTATTCTTTAATTTGCATAAGGCTTCCCTCTCTTTCTTACCTAGATTATCCTGTTTGTGAGGGTTCAGTTGTAGCTTCTCAATGTCTTTGCAGACTTTCTCAAAGAAGATTTGGACCACTGGAAAGAGCGAAAAAGAATGAGTAGCTTGGGAAGGGAGCCGTCTTGTAAATCTGCAGCAGGTTGCCGAGGATTCATTTTCCCACAGCAGATCCAAAAGGACGTTAAACACCTGTCTTTCATTGTCAGGGAGATCATCTAGGAGACAGGGTTGATGGTAAAGTAACTTAAAAGTGATTTGACGGCAAAAGAGATATAGATCCTTAACCAAGACAAATTTGTCGAGTGGGTTCATGGGGGAGAAGGAGAGCCCTTTGGACAAAATTATAGTTTCCAATTCTGATAAAGCATATTATGAAAGGTTCACAATTTGCAAGTTACCTTCCGGTTTGTGCCTCTCGCGCACCCGTCCTTGCCTTTGTTGTGACGTCACAGTAGCTCCGCCCCCGATTCCGCCGCATCCTCAGAGTTGCTTCCGGCTGGAGTACGCGAGGTGCAGGCGTCCACCCACTTTCCTCTCCACACGCTGTACCGCCCGGTACCCTGTTATGAGTTCATTTTCCCCTTCACCATTGAGGTCTGATGAACTCCCTCTTCTGGTGAAGGAAGGTAGTGAGGCTGATTACCAAGCACCTGAGCTGGGAGAGGATGACTGGGCGACGGGGATCTCTGACTGGATATAAGGCAGCCAACGCCCTTCTGCCTCGCTGGTGATTTCTCTGTGGAATTCTAGGAGACCATTGTGATTCCTGCTCCTCAAAAGCTAAGTTTTCTGCTTTGCCTTTTTGCATTTGTGTTTTGGTTTTAGTTTGCCTTGCTTTTCTGGATTCTGCTATTCCCTGCTGGGGTGAGCTGAATTCCTTTTTGTCGGTTTGCTCTGTCTTCAGAAAATACCTGAGTACTGACAGTCTTTTTGAAGCCTAGCGTCTTCAGGGCCTTTTTTCCCTGTCAGTCAGTTGGCTCTTATTTTGATAGGGTTTTTCGCGGATTGCAGACAGCAGCTTTCCTATCCTATCTAGTTAGCTTGGGCCCCATCATTTGCTCAGTCTATCTTTCTATCTGTGTTAGTCTTTTTTCTTCTTGTTTCACAGTCATCATATGTTGGGGGCTGCCTATTGCTTTGGGGTCTGCTCTGGGGCAGTTTAGATTTCCCTTTCTGTCTTTAGGCTAGGCAGTTCTCCGGCTGTGATCGAGGGGTCTAGGGCATCGTAGGAACCCCCCACGGCTACTGCTAGTTGTTGTTGATAGGTTCAGGGGTCTGCAATCCGATAGCTGCCAACTTCTCTGGTTTTCTGGACTTAGCTAGCATTTCTGTTTTTGACTCCTACGGTGACTCATTCATAACAGAATCACCAGCCATACCGCAGATCCTAGGGTACTCAATAGCAGGAAAGAATTTAAAAAAAAAGTGTGTATATTTTTTCCTCTATATCTCTGAGGCCGTAGGCGGAATTTTTTTTTTTTTTTCTGTCAATGGAGATAAAGCAATTGTCTGATCGTGTGGAGCAGCTCACTGCGGAAGTGCAGGGAATTTCCGCCTACCTTGCTCATTCACATGCTGCTGAACCAAAGATCCCTACTCCTGATGTGTTTTTTGGGGATCGGTCTAAATTTTTGAATTTCAAAAATAATTGTAAATTATTTTTTGCCTTGAAGCCTAACTCGTCAGGGAGCACCATGCAGCAGGTTAAAATTGTCATCTCTTTGCTGCGTGGCGATCCCCAGGATTGGGCGTTTTCTTTGAAACCAGATGATCCTAGTTTGACTAATGTGAACGCATTTTTTCAAGCCTTGGGGTTGTTGTATGGCGAACCTAATGCTATTGACCAGGCTGAAAAGACCCCGTTGGCATTGAGCCAGGATTGAGATTCTGCAGAATTGTACTGTCAAAAATTCTGAAAGTGGGCGGTCCTTACTGCCTGGAATGATAATGCCTTGGCAGCTCTATTTCGGAAGGGTTTGTCAGAAGCCGTAAAAGATACTATGGTGGGATTTCCTGTTCCCTCTGGTCTGGACGATTCTATGTCATTAGCCATTCAGGTTGATCGGCGTTTACGTGAACGCAGGACTGCACGAGAGGTGTTGCCACCTGTTGAACAAGTGTCTGAACCTATGCAATGTGATAGAGTTTTGTCCAGGGAGCAACGTCAGGAGTTCAGAAAGCGTAATAAGCTGTGTTTTTTTTGTGGAGATGGCTTGCATATTATTTCTGTCTGTCCTAAACGAGAGAAACGTTTTGCACACACGTTTTCTGTGGGTGGTGTTCAACCTAAGTTTCTTCTGGCAATTACTCTGATCTGCTCCCTGTCCACATTTTCCGCCAAGGCTTTTGTGGATTCGGGAGCAGCCCTGAACCTAATTGACTTGGATTTTGCTAAACGTTGTGGATTTCCTATGACACCTCTGCGGATGCCTATCCCTTTGAGGGGGATTGATGCTACTCCTTTGGCGAAAAATAAACCTCAGTTTTGGACCCAGGTGGTAATGCGGGTTGCCCCAAACCATCAAGAAAATTGCAGATTTTTGGTGTTGCATAATTTGCATGATACCATTGTTCTGGGGTTTCCCTGGTTACAAATTCATAATCCAGTTTTGGACTGGAAATCTGTGTCTGTGGTGAGTTGGGGTTGTCGGCGTGCCCTTAGTGAGGCTCCGGTTTTTTCCACCTCTCCTCAGTCGCATGATGTTCCTGACTATTTGGTGGACTTTTATGATGTATTTAGTGAGAATGCGTCTGCGTCTTTGCCTCCTCATGGGAGTTATGACTGTGCAATTGAACTGAGCTCGGGGTGTAAATTTCCCAAGGGTCGGCTCTTCAATTTATCTGTACCAGAGCACGAGGCTATGCGATCCTATATTAAGGAGGCGTTGGAGAAGGGTCATATTAGACCATCCTCTTCACCATTAGGTGCTGGTTTTTTTTTCTTGGCCAAAAAGTATGGTTCATTAAGGCCTTGTATTGATTATCGTGCCCTCAACAAAATTACTATTAAATATCAGTATCCGTTACCCCTGATTTCGGATCTATTCTCCAGAGTTAAAGGTGCTTGCTGGTTTACCAAGCTTGACCTCAGGGGGGCGTATAATCTTATCCGCATTAAGCATGGGGATGAATGGAAGACGGCGTTTAATACTCCGGAGGGACATTTTGAGTACCTGGTGATGCCTTTTGGGCTCACTAATGCCCCTTCTGTCTTCCAGTGCTTCATGAACGACATTTTCCGAGACTTTGTGGATAAATTTTTGATTATCTGGATGATATTTTGATCTTCTCCAAGGATTGGGATTCTCATGTGGAACATGTTCGGACTGTGTTCCGGATCTTGAGGGAGAATTCCCTGTATGTCAAAGGATCAAAATGCCTTTTTGGGGTACAGAGGATTTCATTTTTGGGATTTATTTTGTTTCCGTCAACTATTGAAATGGATCCGGCCAAGGTACAGGCCATTTATGATTGGGTTCAGCCCACTTCTTTGAAGGCCCTTCAGAAGTTTTTGGGTTTTGCTAATTTTTATCGGAAATTTATAGCAAAATTTTCTAGTATTGCCAAGCCATTGACTGATTTGACTAAGAAGGGTGCTGATGTGTTGAATTGGTCTCCGGAGGCTGTTTCTTCCTTTCAGGAGCTGAAGCGAAGATTCACTTCTGCCCCGGTTTTGCGGCAACCTGATGTCTCACTCCCGTTCCAGGTAGAGGTGGACGCTTCTGAGATTGGTGCAGGAGCTGTTTTGTCCCAAAAGGATCCTGTAACATCTAAAATGAATCCCTGTGCTTTCTTTTCCCAAAAGTTCTCCCCATCTGAACGTAACTATGATGTGGGGAATCGGGAACTGTTGGCCATGAAATGGGCATTTGAGGAGTGGAGACATTGGTTGGAGGGAGCTAAACATCAAGTCGTGGTCCTCACTGACCACAAGAATTTGATTTACCTGGAGTCGGCCAAACGCTTGAACCCTAGACAGGCTAGATGGGCCTTGTTTTTTTACACGTTTTGATTTTGTGGTCTCTTTTCTTCCTGGCACTAAGAATGTCAAGGCTGACGCTCTTTCTAGGAGCTTCTTTGCTGATTCTCCTGTGGTGACCAAGCCTGCTACCATCTTAGGCGAAGTGGTAGTTCTTTCTGCCATCTCACCCGATTTGAAACGTGCTCTGGAAGAGTTCCAGGAGGACAAACCTGAGCGCTGTCCCAGTGGAAAGTTGTATGTTCCTGACCAGTGGAAGAAGACAGTGATGTCTGAAGTTCATTGCTCTGCATTGGCTGGTCATCCAGGTATTTTTGGTACTAGAGATCTGGTGAGTCGGTCTTTTTGGTGGCCCGCCTTGTCTCGTGATGTCAGGAATTTTGTGCAGTCCTGTGGGACTTGCTCCCGGTCTAAACCTTGTTCTCGCTCTAGTGGGTTGTTGATGCCTTTGCTGGTCCCCAAGAGGCCATGGACCCATATTTCAATGGATTTCATCTCTGATATGCCTGTCTCTCAGAGAATGACTGTTATTTGGGTGATTTGTGATAGGTTCACTAAGATGGTTCATCTTGTACCACTCCCTAAGTTGCCATCTTCTTCTGAGTTGGTGCCCCTGTTTTTGCAACAGGTGGTTCGTTTGCACGGGATTCCTGAGAACATTGTATCCGACAGAGGAGTTCAGTTTGTGTCTAGATTTTGGAGGACGTTCTGTTCCAAGCTGGGAATTCAGTTGTCCTTCTCCTCTGCGTTTCACTCTCAGACCAATGGGCAGACGGAGAGAACAAACCAGACCTTGGAGTCGTATTTGAGATGTTTTATTTCCGCTGATCAGGATGATTGGGTTTCATTTTTGCCCTTGGCCGAATTTGCTTTAAATAATAGAGCTAGTTCTGCCACTTTGATGTCACTTTTTTTGTAACTTTGGGTTTCATCCTCGATTTTCTTCAGGGCAGGTGGAGCCTTCTGCCTACCCAGGTGTTGACACTGTGGTGGAGAGAATGCACCAGATCTGGGATCAAGTGGTGGATAAGTTCTCTCTTTCCCAGGAAAAGGCCTAGCGGTTTTCCAACCGACATAGGACCGTTGGTTCCCAGTTTAAGGTGGGTGATATGGTTTGGTTATCATCAAAAAATATCGCTATGAAGGTAGCTTCTCCTAAGTTTAAGCCTAGATTTATTGGGCCTTACAAGATTTTGGAGATCATTAATCCGGTCTCTTTTCGGTTGGCTCTTCCTGTCACATTTTAAATCCATAATGTGTTTCATAAGTCCTTGTTGAAGAGGTTTGTTGAACCAGTAGTTCCTGGGTGGCACCTCCGGACCCTGTATTGGTTGAAGGTAACATGGAATATGAGGTAGAGAAGATACTGGATTCCCGTCTGCCTAGACGGAGACTCCAGTATTTGGTTAAGTGGAAGGGTTATGGTCAGGAGGATAATTCCTGGGTCTCTGCCTCTGATATTCATGCCAAATGATTGGTGCGTGCCTTTCATCGGGCTCACCCTGATCGCCATGGTGACGTGGATGAGGGTTCGGTGACCCCTCCTCAAGGGGGAGGTACTGTTGTGAGTTCATTTTCCCCTTCACTACTGAGGTCTGATGAACTCCCTCTTCTGGTGAAGGAAGGTAATGAGGCTGATTACCAAGCACCTGAGCTGGGAGAGGATGACTGGGCGACGGGGATCTCTGACTGGATATAAGGCAGCCGACGCCCTTCTGCCTCGCTGGTGATTTCTCTGTGGAATTCTAGGAGACCAGTCTGATTCCTGCTCCTCAAAAGCTAAGTTTTCTGCTTTGCCTTTTTGCATTTGTGTTTTGGTTTTAGTTTACCTTGCTTTTCTGGATTCTGCCATTCCCTGCTGGGGCGAGCTGAATTCCTTTTTGTCGGTTTGCTCTGTCTTCAGAAAATACCTGAGTACTGACATAGTCTTTTTGAAGCCTAGCGTCTTCAGGGCCTTTTTTCCCTGTCAGTCAGTTGGCTCTTATTTTGATAGGGTTTTTCACGGATTGCAGACAGCAGCTTTCCTATCCTGTCCTATCTAGTTAGCTTGGGCCCCATCATTTGCTCAGTCTATCTTTCTATCTGTGTTAGTGTTTTTTCTTCTTGCTTCACCGTCATTATATGTTGGGGCTGCCTATTGCTTTGGGGTCTGCTCTGGGGCAGTTTAGATTTCCCTTTCTGTCTTTAGGCTAGGCAGTTCTCCGGCTGTGATCGAGGGGTCTAGGGCATCGTAGGAACCCCCAACGGCTACTGCTAGTTGTTGTTGATAGGTTCAAGGGTCTGCAATCCGATAGCTGCCAACTTCTCTGGTTTTCTGGACTTAACTAGCATTTCTGTTTTTGCCTCCTACGGTGACTCATTCATAACAGTACCCCCACTGGCAGACACTGCTCCTGTCCTACTACTGCCAGCAACAAATAGCACAATTAAGTGCACAGGAGTCCTTTTAACTTAGGACTGTCTGCCCAGGTAATTGCCACTGTTATTAATACTGCGGACTTCCTAATATACAGTGCTCCTATATACTGCTTACACCTGTCGACGGCAAAGTGACTGCTCTATTTCTCCTACTACAGACACAGCAGTAAGTGTCAAGTATAACAACAGCATATCAGTTCAACCTGTAATAGGCATATTTATAACTACTATTCCACTATCCCCCACCAGCCACCTCGGCACCAAACCTGTTGTGAGCTCATTTTCGGGTTTGCCTCTGGCTTCTGGTGAGGGTTATGGAGCTGGCTGTGCTGACAGAGGAGTAGTGAGTTCTCTATCTGGACTCCCTCTGTTGGTGAAGGGAGGTAATGAAGCTGATCTAAATGGCAGAGACCGGCCACCTGAGGAAGAGGACTGTGAATGGACATCAGGAATTTCTGATTGGATTTAAGGCAGCCGACTCCCTAGTTTCTTGCTGGTGATTTCTCCTGACTGTGGCTTCTGGTTTCCAGTTTGGTTCCTGCCTTCTTAAAGCTAAGTTTTCTCTGCAATTGTTCATATTTGTTTTCGTCTGGTTTACTTAGTTTTTGTGTTCAGCCAGCCCTAGCTGGGACTGGGCTGAATCCCCATTTTGTCTCTGATCAGTTGATCTCTTTTGCTCTGTCTTCAGAATATACATGAGTGCTGATATAGGTAATTGAAGTCTAGCGACTTCAGGGCCTTTTTCTATCAGACGTGTTGGACATTTTTTGGCAGGGTTTTTGCGTGATTGCAGACAGCAGATTTTCTTTCCTGTCCTTTCTAGTTAGTGAGGGGCCCATAGTTTGCTCAGCCTATCTTTATATCTGTGCTTGTGTTTTCATCTTTTTTCACCGACAATACATGTTGGGGGCTGTCTATTGCTTTGGGGTCTGCTCTGGGGCAGTTTAGATTTTCCCTTTCTTTCTTTAGGCTTATTTTAGTTCTCCGGCCGTGACGAGGCGTCTAGGACCACTGTAGGCACGCTCCACGGCTACTGCTAGTTGCGTGTATAGGATCAGGGGTCTGCAATCCGCTAGTTACCAACCTCTCTGGTTTTCTGGGCTTAGCTTGCTTTTTGTTTTTTCCTCCTCGGTGACTCATTCATAACAAACCCATTGGGATACATATGCCCCACTGCTGTTAAACTATCAAAGTCTACAAAACAAGGGACTATAATCAATAATCAAGGGACTAGTGAGTACAGCATTTTTAGTACTTATAGTGTGGAGTATATTGTATTGCTATTAATACTACTACCACCATTATTACTCCACCACCAGCATTACCGACTACCAGAGGAAAAACTATCCTCACAAGATACTCTGCAACTACTATTTGCTAGCTAAGCATTACAATCTTCAGAATATTCTGCACTTTCTCCACCAACAAGTGAGTACCAACACCTTTATTATTAATACCACCATTGTTTATCTAGAATCAGGTTATCATATCTTCTCAGAATAGCGCGGTGAATCAGAAAAAACTGAACCAGAAATGTATTTGTATAACAGGAGCCGACACAGTCCTGTTATTTCACCAGCTGCATCTGAGTTGACTTTCTTATCAGGTGGGTAGCACCCGTGTAAAATTTACTTTAACTAGTGTATTGATACATGTTAATGCAATTTTTCTTTGTACTGTCTTAACTTGTATTGTTCTCTGTGCTTTTTGCTGCCATATTTGTTTGCACATGTTAGAGGCAGGGACAGAAGGGGTTAACCCAGGGGAGTGCCAATAGCGCCAAAAAGGAACGGGAAGTTCCTGTTCCAGTCAGAACCCAGGCAGGAGTACCTGGGCAGGGTGTGTATCCCTGTCTGGGACAAAAGGAGCCCCTGTCTGGGGCATATGTGCGTCCCCATCTGGGACAGAAGGAATCCCTGGTTGGGGAGTAGACTGCTGCCTCAGACCCATGGGCAGTGAAGTGGGCACTGGGACTGAGTAGTGCCCCGCCAAGGACTATAAGCGTCCAGGAATCGGCTTGAGGACTGTGACTGCGGCTGCCATTGCTGCCGCCATTGCTGCTACGGTAGTGAAAGAATTAGGGAAAGAGCAGGAAGTTTACCTGAATAGTTGTAACCACCATTCTTTTCCACGTTTTTCTACTTTTATTATCTGATCTCTACTCTGCAATAAACTGTTATCCCTGTTGGATCTTAACAGTGTCCCTGGATCCTGATTGCTCGTGTGTAGTGACTGTGGAGAAGAGGTAAATTGTCTGAGGTGCATCTGTCCTGTCTATATTCTGTGCAAGGGGCTAGGGTGCTTGCTGTGTGCTCAGTGGACTCTGTTCGTGGACTGTAGCTTTAAGTGACTCGGTCATAACTAGCACCCCGTGCCACCTTGTTACAAGTGCACCAGTCCCTCCTGCAGGAAACAACCTCACACCATGATGCTGCCACCCCCGTCTTTCACAGTTGGGATTATGCTCTTAGGCTTCCAAGCGTCTCCCTTTTTCCGCCAAACGCAACGATAGTCATTATGCCCAAAAACTTCGATCTTAGTTTCATCAGAACACAGGACATGTCTCGAAAAATTAAGGTCTTTGTTCCTGTTTGCATTTGCAAATATTAATCTGGATTTTTTATGTTTATTTTGGAGTAAAGGCTTCTTCCTTGCAGAGTGGCCTTTCCGCCCATGTGGATAAAGTATTCGTGTCGCTGTAGATATTGACACAATCTTACCAGCTTCCGACATCTTTACAAGGTCTTTTGCTTTTGTCCTTGGGTTGATATACACATGTCGGACCAAAGGACGTTCATCTCTGGGAAGCAGAAAAAGTCTCCTTCCACTATGATGTCTAGACATTCCTATCTTATTTGCACTTGCATATGATTGTTTGTACAAATGAACGAGGCACCTTCAAGTATCTTGAAATTGTACCCAAGGATGAGCCAGACTTGTGCAAGCCCCAAATTCTCTTCCTGATATCTTGGCTGATTGTTTGAGACTTTCCGATGATGCTACACAAAAAAACTGTTTCAAGTGTGCATTAAAATACATCCACAGGTGTGTCTTCTACTGTAATTAACTCAGATGTTGCTTCCAAACACATGACATCATCATGAGGGTAGTCCAGAATTGTTTAAAGGCATAATAATCTTAGTGTATGTAAACTTTTGACTTTTCCCAGCAACGAGCAAACCAATGAACGGCAAACTAGAGCACACAAATCACCACATTAACAGATTAACAGACGGAGCTATTTATCTGAAGTATTGCGGTATATAATTCAGTCAAAAAAACAGAGGTGTTGCATGAAAAAACATGAATGTTTCAATGTGCAATAAAAAAGAGAAAAATGCAGCACTCACCAATAAGTCTGAAAAACTGTGCGTCTTTATTTCACATGAATTCCATCAATACATATATGGACATGCAGGACGTTAGAGGAATGCTAAAGGAGGGAGGTGCCAGACAACAGCCGTTTCGCGAATACTCGCTTCTACGGGTCCTGCATGTCCACATATCTGGTTGATGGAATTCATGTGACATAAAGACGCAGTTTTTCAGACTTATTGTTGAGTGCTGCATTTTTCTCTTTTTTATTGCACATTGAAACTTTTGACTTTGCAGTAAGTAAGAAAATACTTTAAAACATTCTCTCTTATTATTCTGGCATTTGGAAAATAATAAATTTGGTAATCGTAATTGACCTAAAGCGGGAAAGGTTTATTCCGATTTCATGTGAGATATTGAGAAAACATGCATATGTGTCTTTTTATATAGTGTATGTAAACTTCTGGTTCAACTGTATATAACACTCCAAAAAAAGCATGGACACATTTGTCTGGATCAATTAGTCATCCATAGAGAATTATATGCTTTCTGTGACACTAGGGTGGTATAAAAGACTCCAAAAAAGCATTGAAAAATTTGTTTGTATTCAAATAGTCATCCGAACAGTATTAGGTGCCTTCTGTTACATTTCAATGGTATACTGTATAACACTCCAAAAAAAGGGTTGAAAAATTTGCCTTGATTCAATTACTCATTCATACAGTATTATGTGCTTTGTGTTAAATTTTTGTGGTATATAACACTTCAAAAAAGTTCAGAAATATTTTACAGATTCAATTTACCATTCATACAGTTTAACATGGTTCTTGATACATTACAACGACAAAAAATACCCTACCAGAAATTTTTATGGATTCATTTAGTCATCCACACAGTTTAATGTGGTTATTGTTATATTTCGGTGTTATAAGAAACGCTAAAAAAGCTTCCCAAACTATTTTGTGGATTCATTTAGTCATCCATATAGTTTAACATGTTTATTGTTCCATTCCGGTGGTATATAAAACTACAAAAAAACCTTCCAAAATATTTTTGCAATTATTCATCCATACAATTTAATGTGGTTATTGTTACATTACGGTGGTATATTAAAAAAAAAAAAAAAAAAAAAACATTCTAAAAATTTTTTTATGGATTCAATTTGTCATCCATGCAGTTTAATGTTGTTAGGATTGGCGGAATGCACCAAATAAGGCATAATAATAGTAATAATGTGAGTTCACAAGTGTTTTTGCAGATCAGCTGACGTTCTAGATGGTACGAAGAACTTGCCTGGGGGTACATGAGCTTTTAGACACATGCTCTCACAGAAGCTACCCCACTTTTGTATGCTCCCTGTTGCCCAAACAATCTGGGGGGAGTGAAGTCGCAGCCAGGGTAACCCAAGTACCTCATCTATACCCTCAGAGATAACTAGAAAGATAAGATTATTTCCTGTTGCTTCGGAGACATGGTGAGGATAAGGGGTACAGTTCGATGGAAAATTGGAGTTGGCAAAACAGACCCGTTGGCTTAGGTGGCATAACTAATGGGATAGTGTGCCATTGGGCAAAGGTAGCAGACATGAAATTGCCCCCAGCCCCAGAGTCCATGCAATCCTGTGCTGTGATGGCAGCCGACCCAAACGTCATAGAAAGCCCAAAAGCCAACTTAGGTGACACCTTAACAGGACCTAGTGAACCTCTTCCCAAGGCCACTTGAGGCTGTGACTCTTTCTGACGCTTGGTACATTTATTGGCAAAGTGACCGACTTAACCGTAGGTAAAACAAGTCAGCTGCGGACGTACAGAGCAGGAGATTGGCACAGCTCGAGAGACGTCCATGGGCTCTACAGGGCTGTCAACCTGAGTTAGGGGACACATGGGATTGGCAAAATTCGGAGCCAACTGAACCCGGGGTTTAGTATGGGCTTGCTCCAAACCACTCTCAACGTGCCACAGATCTATCCAGGTGGCCACAAATATTAATTCCTCCAGGGTAGTTGGAATCTCCCTAGTGGCCAGAGCATCCCTGTCATGATCTGCTAATCCCCTCTAGAAGATAGGTATTAAAACCTTATCAGGCCACTCCAACTCGGTAGCCAGGGTACGGGAACTGAATGGCAAATTGACTAACCAAAAATGAAACCCGAGTTAAAGCCAGGAGCTGCAGAGCGGTATCATGGGTTACTTGTGGCCCCCAAAAAACTCTTTCAAGGCCCCCAAAAAACGAGTGGCGCTAAGGATCAAGAGATCATCTCGTTCCCTTAACGGCATAGCCCACTCCAATGCCCTGCCTGACAAAAGGGAAATAATAAATCCCACCTTGGCACGCTCTGTTGGAAATCGTGAAACCAGTAACTCCAGGTGGATTGAGTACTGTTTCACAAACCTTCCACAAGTCTTGCCGTCCCCAGAAAAGTTTTCAGGCAGCAAAAAACGTGGCACAGAGGAAACAAACACAACAGTAACTTTAGTAGGGGCTTTGGCAGCTGCTTGTGCTACCAATGCGGAAAGATCCACAGCTGTAGACGCCCGCTTGAGAGTAGCCAACCTGTTCTCGAGCTGCTGGATGTACCACTGAAGACGCTGATCGTCCGCCATTGCTAGCCAGACCCTGGCGCTAGTATACTGTTAGGATTGGTGGAACACACCAAATGAGAAATAAGGTGCGTTCACAACCTGGGGTACACCGTGCGGAGATGGAGAAAACCCGCAGCTAGCACAATGGCGGAGCAAGGCTGCGAGAAAACACTTTAAAGCACCCAGAGTTAAATGTCACTCAGTGTGCACGGAGAACAGAGTACCAAGCTCTGTTACACCACAGAGCGGTACTAAAAAGCAACGCACAAGGACTATACCCTGTTAGATTGCACAGGAGTATAGAAAATAGAATACTAATTGCAGTCCCTATAACTTAACCCCCCAGGGAAGACTAAGCTGGCGGTTGACCCTGCTCTGACACGGTGTGCTTTAGCACGCGCACCTGAGGACGTTCGGTGCAGATGCTAAGTTCAAGCAGGAATTCCCACCCTGCACTGCCTGTCTAGACAAACACTCGCAGTGCTATTAGTGGCCCACGTGCACACATTGTGGCAAAGTAGCCACCAACACACATGATACTAGCACACAGGTGTGCACCATTGAGAGCTTTTTATACCTTGGTCAAGTCCAGACAGACAGGACCTTGCCTGTAGACCAGTCTGAAGCTGCCACATCAGCAGAGCACCTAAGTCCAAGCACCAATGGGAAGGTACCATATCATGGACATGCTCAGTAGGGTGAAATCTGGACTTAGTTTACACATGCAGCGCTGTGCTCTGGAGCCTAACAGTCACCATAGGTTTAGCTGGAGGGTCGGCAGTAACTACACATGCAGCACAAGTCTGGACAAGATGATGGGACCGAAGTCTGTGGTGAGCAGTCATCCCAGCGGCCGAGCCTAAATGGGAGACCACAGCGCCAGACAAGGCTTGAGATCCATCCCATGCAGCGGGACAATCCCAGAGCCTAACAAACATGCTTTGTGTAAAATTACGGTAGGTTAAAATTTTTAAAAACCGTTTGACCTGGTACATTTCACAAAATAAATTTATTAAAAAAAATTGACTTTTTGTCATGATTCGGTTGTTAGGCATCCCAGGGCCAAGGGCTCCTTCCTTTTCCCCAACGCTAGGGGCGACGCAATCTCTCAGCACTCTGCCACCCTGGGAGAATTGGTGGGGGCTGAGAAAATTCTCACCATGTACTAGCACGCGTCCAGGAACATCACACGTGTCCTTACCAACATGGTTACTCGGATTGTCCACTTAATGACTGACCAGTTGACAAGCATTTGTAAATAGGGATGCTACATTTCAAGACAGCATACTTGGTGAACATTGTAGAGGCCGGGGCAGAGTCCCACCTTGGCACAGCACATTGCTACGAAGCTGAGGGTTTAAGTCCCTACTTGTATTAGGTTTCCTTCAACTTCTACACCAGTTCCTGCACCCCCTCCTGCTCCTCCTCATCCTCCATCTACGACTTGCGCTCTCCAGCACTGCCTCAGTAAAGTGACAACAGGATCTGCTGAAGCCAATTTGTATAGGAGAAAAACTGCACACCACAGCACAGTTATTGAAAGGAATAACACACCAGACAGATCTGTGACTCTCACCAGTGAACCTACAACCAGGCATGGTTGTGTGTGATAATGGTTGTAATCTGGTGGCGGCTGTGAAGCTTGGCAAACTCACACACGTACCATGCTTGGCCCATGTGCTAAACGTGGTAGTTTAGAGGTTTCTGAAAACTTACCAATATTTGCAAGAGCTTCTGTGGCCATTCATGCAGGTCAGCTACAGCTGCCGCTGATCTGGCAGTACTGCAGCAGCACATGCAAGTGACAGCTCACCGACTGATGTGCAACGTCACCACGTGCTGGAACTCTACATTGCACATGCTGGCCAGGCTTTGTGAGATGCAGAGCCAGTTGCGTAATACCAGCTCAAACACACTTGTTGGTATTCTGGTCAGCCTCCACACATAACTGAAGAGTGGACATGGATGTCTAACAATTGTGCAGTTCTACAAGACATTGAGGACTCCACAAAAGATGGCGAGTGGCAATGAAGCCATCATCAGAGCAACCATTAGGCTTCTGTGCCTACTTAAACAGTCACTTCTGCAAATAAAACATGAAGTTTTGCATGTGGACCAGGGGGAGATGGAGGAAAACAAGAGACAGGGCAATACTATCCAGGCCAGCCTCATCTCATCTGCTCAGCGCGGATTGGGAAACAATGATTAGGTGAAGGCTGGGAAAAAGGAGGAGGAACAGATGCTAGCACCCACACAAGCTTTGTCCTGTATCTCCTACTTGGATGGGCTGAGGAGGGGAATGAGGAAGAGGATATGGAGAGTAGTCGCCATGATGGAGACAGGGAAGTATGGGATGTAGGGATCTTGGCACATATGGCAGACTTCATATACTGCTGCCTTTCCCACGACCCTTGCGTTACATTCATCTTGGCCAAAAGAGAGTAAAGGTTGTTCACCCTGCTGGACAGATACTATAAGGAGAACCTTTTATATCTCCTTCCTGAGGCGGAGAGGTCTACTAAAATCGTGTTATAGCAGACGACCATTTTGGAAAATATGTTGCCCAATCAAGAAGGAGAGGTGAGGAAGACACACAGCAGAGGCATGGGTGCACTGTCAAAAGGCACTGTCCCAGAATCCAGACTCTGTTGACTGGGTATTTTTTACAAGGAGGGAAACGTTAAAAATGGTCAAGCAATACCTGGTCGATAGGTAGTACGCTGGTTTTAATTCCTCTGTAACGTTCAGCTATTGGGTGTCCAAATGGGACACTTGACATGAGCTGTCCCTTTATGTCTTGGAGGTATTGTTCTACTCTGCTGGTAGCACCTTGCTTTAGCGGGTTTTTAGTGCTGGCGGGGGGGTCAAAACAGACATGACTTTTGCCTCTAAAAAGAAAGTGCTGACAGGTTCACGCTGATAAAAATGAACAAAGCCTGGATAAGCCCCAACTTTTCCATACCACCAAATGACAGCAGCACATAATGTGTCTTTAATTTTCAATATTTGAATAAGGCCCACTGGATGACCCTACTTTTATTTATTTCCTGTCTTTGGACTTCGTACAGAGCCTTTATGAGTGTAGGAGTACATCAACTACACTTTCTTAACATTTTAATGAGGCCCTCCAGTTCTGGCCTTTAAAGTTCTGCGGATGATCCTGCTTACAATTTTTTCCTGCACATTGTGTGCAGAGCCTTTATGAGTGTAGGAGTACCACACTATACTTTATTCACAATTCGTGATGAGCGAGTATACTCGTTGCCCGGGTTTTCCTGAGCATGCTCGGGTTATCTCCAAGTATTTTGGCATGCTGGGAGATTGTGTTTATCAACACAGCTGCATGATTTGTGGCTGCTAGACAGGCTGAATACATGTTTGGAATTCCTAACAAACAGGCAATTTCCACATGCATTCAGGCTGGCTAGCATCCACAAATCATGCAGCTATGTCGCCAAACACTAAATCTCCGAGCACGCCAAAATACTTGGAGATCACCTGATCATGCTCGGGAAAACCCGAGCAAGGAGTATACTTACTCATCACTATTCACAATATTTGAATGAGGTACTACATTTGGTGCCTTGAAGGGTGTATGGATAACCCTGCTTGTAGTTTTTGGCAGGCTTTGCACTTTGTGCTAAGACTGAGTCTAGGAGTACCACTATGTGACATTTTGAACAGAATGTGTATGAGGCCCTCCTTTATGTCTAATACAGGGTGTATCCGAGTTCCCCTTCCATCACATTTTTGGTAGTTCTTGCTTCTTTTATAAATTTCACTGAAATTTCCATTTTTAAAATCAATTTTGGTTTCTTAAATATTTTTTTTGTAATCCTTTTTAAAACTTTACCTGATATACAAGTCATTATAAAGGAAAGATTGTTTGTTAACATTTTTTCCTCCAATTTTTCTTCAAATGTCAATGTTTTATCGTCAGTCCTTAAAGTAGACTAAAAGTGTAACACCCTTATTTTCAGCAGCGATCTGGGAGTCAGAGATGCTTCCAAGGGTGTTCCCCATGCTGCTCTCCTTCCATTCAGCACTTTTCTTCATCCATTTCAACATTTTCACTACCCTCCGGACCTCCTTGCAGTGTCTGCTATTATACTTTTTATTCAAAACGAGCATCTGAGCATTGGGAATTGTTCTGTTTGAGTAACGAGCATCTGAGAATTTTAGTGCTCGCTCATCTCTAATAGTAATCTCTTATTTAGTGAATTACCGAAGAGAATTCAAGATGTCAGTGCACAACTATTAATCAACCTCTTACAGTAGCACCTAGGGGTCTAACTACAAGCTGCAAACGAGCTCGGTGGATGAGGGACCCGCCGACACCAGCAAATACTTCAGCTGGGTGTGTACTTAGATTCACATTTAGATTAAGTGTATTGCGGCACAGACCCATCAGGTCCATGTGTGGCAATACATGGATGGAGCCATGTACCATAAAATCCTGAGTGACAACCTCCTTCCCTCCACCAGGACAATAAAAATGGGTCCTGGCTGGGTCTTCCAGCAAGACAATGACTCAAAACATACAATCAAGGCAACAAAGGAGTGGCTCAAAAAGAAGCACATTAAGGTCATGGCGTGGCCTAGCGAGTCTCCAGACCTAAATCCCACAGAAAACTTATGGAGGGAGATGAAGCTCCGAGTTGACAAGCGACAGCCTCAAAATCATAATGATTTAGAGATGATCTGCAAAGAGGAGTGGACCAAAATTCCTCCTGACATGTGCACAAACCTCATCATCAACTACAAAAAAGTCTGACTGCTGTGCTTGCCAACAAGGGTTTTGCCATCAAGTATTAAGTCTTGTTTGCCAGCAGGATCAAATACTTATTTCTCACTGCAAAGTGCAAATAAATTTGTATAATTTATACAATGTGATTTTCTGGATTTTATTTTTGATATTATATCTCTCAACGTTAAAATTAACCAACCCTTAAAATAATAGACTGTTCTTGTCTATGTCAGTGGGCAAACTTACAAAATCAGCACGGGATCAAATAATTATTTCCTTCATTGTAACTGTGGTGCATAGCAGTGATGTCATGAGCTTCCGTCGCTTGCACACTTAAGTTAGTTGCTGGCTTCAGAAGAGAATGCATTGCGGCAAAGGAGTGGAGGGAAGGTGAGCATTTTTATTTATTTTTTTTTTTTTACACAGTGAGTACATGGTGCACATGCTACTACTAGGATGACTGTAGGCTGTGCATTATACTATACGAAGGATATGGGCTTTGTATTATATTAATAAGGAGGTTCATTATATTATATGGAGGACTATGGGGGTGTTATGCTTATGGATTCAAACCCTTGATTCTGTGTTCTGTGGTCGGTGTCTCTTTCTGCTGAGCCACCTTTTCTTTGGATGTTTTAGTTCTGTTACCTTTTTCAATTTTGGGTAGCAGGTGTTTTTTTTTATTTACTCTGCCTGTCTGGCCTATCACCTTTAGGGTGCACCTTTAAATACCTTGCCCTACTGTTTTCTGCTGGGGATAGATTTTGTTGGCATCATTCAATGTGCTGTAGTGTATCTTGATTCAGTTTTGCGTGTGATTCCTTTACTCCTTCGGGAACTGCTAGCGATCGTATGAGCATCTAAAGACATTTAGGATAAGCTGCCGTGGAGTGGGGGTGCCATTGCATTATCATAGGGTGACAACCTCCTTGGTCAGGCATGGACAGAGAATGGCTTTTCCTAGTCTGAACAGGCACCTGTCAGATTGAGGTGTTTGTCTCCCTGGTTTGTATATAACTCGTATGAATGTGCTTTGGCAGTCATAACAGGAGGGCACATTTTACTATATCTAAGACTATGGGGGGGCGCATTATTCTATATGGGGGGCGCATTATACTATGTGAATGACTTCTGGGCATGCATTATACTTCTGCTGTGAAGCCCTATGACTTCCATACTGTATATATGAATAGTTACAGGGAGAACAAAAAATAGATAACACCACATCCATAACTACTAAATGTGTTGTTATTTATTGTGCGATTTGAAAGCTGTACAATAACGTTCTAAAGAATCGAGGTTGCTTTTTTTTTTTTTTTTTACTTCACCTCAAAAAAAAAAAAAAAAAAAAAATGAATAAAAGTTAATCAATATGTGCTATGTACTGGAAAATGGTGCCAATGAAAGGTACAAGTCATCTAGCAAAAAACAAGTCCGCATACAGTTCCGTTGATGAAAAATAAGATGAAAAGTAAAAAAGTTAAAGGTCTTGGAATGCAGCACAATAAAAGATTGTCTTTCAAAATGTTTTTATTGTGAAAGAGTACTAAAACAAAAAAAAGTTTTGATTGTTGCCCTGCCCTTTACAAAACATATCAAATTGTCTAAGCGCTCCCCCATCCTCCACTAACTTCCCTCCTTCCAAACCTCTCGTCAGATTAATTTTGCTCCTCTCCGCCATCCCATTCTATTTGATGGGTTTATTCCCAATTCAGTTAGTGATAAATAATTTGCCATATACTTATTTTAGTCTTCAATTATAAAGTTTGTGTTTTAGACTGTCTCAGCTAGTAAATATGAAAGACATAATTTTGTAAAGTGTAAAGACTATTGATCAAACAATAAGTTGAATCAGGCACAAGACATTTCAGAATGATACTATTACTCTTTCCTTTTTACTGAACAAGCACAAAGTCACAAGTTATATTAAAGCACTCACACTGTGAATTATTGACCTGTCACTAAGCTTCAAGTTGTAGACACAAATACTGTACATACAGGAGACAGACATGCCATCTAAGACCAGTCACAACTGATATAAATTCCCAAAAGAGTATTGCATGGCCTATAAGTCTCCTTACACCAGCTTGGCATCAGTTCCTGGGATGGATTTGGTGAAGTTTTTAACACACTAGTCAGAATCTGTGACACGAAACACATAATGAAGCAATCTAGCAAATCTAATCTGGTTTATTTTGTAACATTTTGCTTGTCATTTTGCTGGTCTAATATAATCATAGAAAAGTTATGCCACCTCTTAGCCTGGTAAGTAACTTCAGCCACATTAGAGGGAGGCTCTGCTATTGTCACGCAGAGTGTAGGAAAGACTAAGTGCAACATGAACGGATAAGCAGAAGGGAACCCAACACTAGGGAAGGGGGGAGTGGAGACCCCTAGGCAGATATAATGTCACCTTGTCTGCCCTAAGCGTCCCTATATGGTTCCGCACCTATCACCGAGCAGGATACCTAACCCTTGCCTGACCCTGGAGATAAACCCTGTATAGGGAAGGAGAGGATGCCACTAGTCAATCCCCACTACCACTTAAGACAGATGGGATACACAAACTTGGGGAACTCTTAGCTTGAGTAGACTCAGAGAAACACAGACTTCCTCCAAACACCAAAGAGGAAGATAGCTGACTGCAATAAGCTCCAAGCCTCATCTGAGAAATGGAAATATCACCCACAACTCCCAGCAGCAAGCTTGGAGTTATTAACACCCCGGTCCAGGTGTGTCAAATAGAACCAGGGGAAGGCTGCCACAGGGTCTTAGAGTCAGAAGGGCATAGAAGTCTGCAAAGTAAACTGTTGAGACCTTCTGCAGTCAGAGGCAGAGTTTCTCTGCAGCCTCTGACACACCCGTGACAAATATGTGGTAATGTGATCTTACCATTGAAGGAAAACGCTGGATGGTTTCTGTAATGGGACTATTAAGCTGTAGGTTGCATGGCCTATAAGTTTCCTTTATGCTGGCTTGTCACTCACCGCAAGGAGCACTCACCCATTTAGGCCAACAGTTGGAGGCCTCAATTAGCCAAATTAGATCTCCTGCTTTGCACTGAGGGGCAACACTCTGGAACATGTGTCTGCAAAAGGAGTTTCTGTTTTGGCTTCTTATCCCGTCATGTGGCAAGGCTCGTTTAAGGCTCGACATTGAGTTGTAAGATTGCAACATCCACTAGATAGTCAGAAATCAAAACCTTAATCCAGGGACAAAAAAAGGTTAACACTCCTTATCTAAGAAATTATCCAATATTTACTGCCACAGTTGATTTCTCCCCTCCCCATATTGATAGTTCTCCTTGAAGCCACTTGTCTTATTATTGCACGATTCTATGTCCTGTTGTGTATAAATCTTTGATTCTTCAGACATTGTGTAAGGGCTCACTCACGCAAGTGTATAAATCTGATGAGTGCAATCTGACAACAAAAGGAAATGCACTCGGACCTATGTCATGCAAGAGGCAGGGCAGCTGTGCGTTTTTTTTTTTCTCATCTGTATTCGGTATACTGCGATTTGACTCTGAAATCGATTCAGTGCGAGTAAAATATCAGATACGGACCATCAGTATGGCATCTGATTTTTAGGGATAAGTTGCAATTCTGTAAGGCGGGAAACTGTTAGGGTCTCTAGAAAAGATTAATAGTTTGTTTTTTTTTTAAAAACGGATTACATATGGACAGCACACAGACAAGTGAAAAAAAAAAATTCCACTTTTCTGGATGAGAACGGGACCAGTGTTTTACATAATCTGAGGCTATCAGGGAATCATATACAAGCTATTTATTACCATCTTTTCAGTTAGGCCACGTTCAGTATTTGATCAGTATTTTACGCCAAGAACAAAATCTTTTTTTCTCATCCGAGAAAATTGGGATAATTATGTTAATCACACTCTGATCTGATGCTGATCACAGGCAGTATCTGGCACTGGTTGTATGATCTCACCAGATATGTCTGGCTATGAAATAATGCCACATTTCAGAGATAAACATTCTTTAAATGCCGCTGGCGACAGAGCCGACTGGGAGACTCATGAAACAGGCGAGTCCTTGGAGGCTTCTCCCCACCAGCTGCCAGTAACTGACAGGTCTCTCCCTATACATGTAATAAGCAGGTACTGAGATGCAGTAAAACAAATGCTGCAGAGCAGGGATTAACTACATTTAATTATTCAACAGCAATGAACTCCTCGCAGGGAGATAGCAGGGGAAAAGGGGTACAAAACTAAACGGAACAACGGTTGTTTAACTAGACAGTCTTTTCATAACAGTTTCACTTATCGTGGCTCCGCAGGCCATTACTCTCTGAAGGTCCCGTAGGTAGTAGAATGCCGGCGGTGGTCGGTGTAATGTCTTCAGGTGTCCCCGCCCAACGCACGGTCCTGCTTCAGGCGGCAGTGGGCGGTCTCCAGTTTTGCCCACTGAGCCCCTAGTCCATGTAACAGCGGAGCGATATGATCGAGTTCTCTGCAAGTTTCCACTTGGCGCATGTCTCACTAAGCAGCCACCGTCACCTGAACGGCTGCACTGCAGTGCTCTGCCCAGCGTGCACCTCTCTTAATGTCAGCTGACACCTGAACATCCATACTGCTATGCTCTGTCCGTCGCACATTCCCCTGTGCACCCTTCGATATGGGAGAATCTCACGCTGCCACCCTGTCTCTGCATGCTGCGGCCTATCGTTCTCACTGTGGCTGCAATCCGCACCTGCTCAGCGTTCTGGCAGGACCCTCTCAGTTCCAAGCAGCCCCTTTTAGTCTACTGTCCCTGGCCATGCCCCCTTCACTCAGGTTACTGGCTCGCTCTGGCTGCAATTGCATTCCCTCCAGCAACAGGTGGTGTGGACCCCAGAAGCTCCGGACCCGGCACTTCAGCAACCCTGACAGCCCGGTCCTCCCTTCTACATACATACAAGTGGGAGTTGGTGGGACAAAGCCTCCATGGACACGCTTGTCAGAGTAGTCTGAGTTGGCTCGGTCTCTAGCAGCATTTATAGTATGTTTTCTCTGAAATGCCCCATTGTTCCAGAGTCAACCATACCTTGCTGAGATCATACAGCAAGTGCGTGATTAATGCTGCCCATGTATCAGCTGTCAGGATCTTTGTAACCATTTAGATGCCAATATCAATTTCTGATGTAACAAAAAAAAAATATTGCTGATGCATGCATACAAACGCCCATCAGCCACCCGTGTCGCAGACATGTTAGTACCTCTGAGAAGCCCAGTCATGGACTGAGCTTAGATATGCGACCATAATTGTCACTAGCTGCTGCAATACCTGCAATACAGTCCTGAGAACAAAAAAAATGTAAAAAAGTAAGTATTTGTTAAAAATATAAAAAATATATAAAAATTCAAATCACCTTCTGTCCAACCCCATTTAAAATAATTTGAATATATTGTATTGTAAAAAAGATAGATATAAGTACAGCTCATTGTAATAGACATCCTTAGGTGTTCGGAGCACAGGAAACGCTGTGTCAAGCCATGCAGCAAATAGGTAAAGAAGATGGGGTCGTTAAAGCCCTCATACAAAATAAAAATTGAGTTGCAGGTGCAGGGACAGTGGCAGAATGCAGTCAGCAGACATGGATAAATATATAGCGGAGGCTTTTTTTGTAAAAAAAAATTAATATATTGTGTGATCCATTGAGTATTGTGCTTTGTGGTACATTTTCTCTTATGTTTCCCCATTCTCACCTTCCCTTTTCTTATAATATAAATCAATAAAAATATTTGAAAACAAAAATGTGTTGACTTTTTTTCTGGATTAAATTACTCACCCATAGACTATTCTTTTGCCTTGGGTACATTACTGTGATATCCATCTCTTCAAAAAAAAGTATTAAATATTATTGCTTTGCTAAATTTCTCATCCATGCAGTATTACATGGTCTGGGGTACATTTATGTGATATCTAGCACTCAAACATTCAAAAAATTGTATAGGTTAAATTTCTCAGCCATATAGTATTCTGTGGTCTGGAGTACATTTTTTTAATCTATAGCACACAAAAGTGTAAAGAATTGTTGCTGGTTGAAATTTCTCAGCCATACAATATTCCATAGTGTGGGGTACATTACAAATGTTTCTTTGTAAAATTACTCACCCATACAGTATTCCATGATTTGAGGAACATTACTGTAATATTTATCACTTAAAGCATTTTAAAATTTTTCTGGGTTAAATTTCTCAGCCATACATTGGTACATTTCTGTGGTATATAACACAAAAAAGTGTTACTTTTTTGCTTTATTCAATTAGTCACTCATACAGTGTAACATACTTAGTGGGAGACAGATTGCACAACGTGAGAATCCCAAGGGAGTTTCCAGAGGAATATTGGAGCCAGTGGAATCTGGCACAAGAGCAGAAGTGGCAAGAGCCTGTGGACCAGATTCGGCTTATTATTGAGAACCACCAAAGGCCTGAACCTAGGCCGACTCATTTACAGCTAGGGTTTTTGCGCACTGCTGGTGAGACAGCCAGGAACTGGTGAGCAGACTGTGGGGCCTAGGCTGGTCAGAAAAGACAAGATGGTGAGCCAGGACCAGATCTAGAGAAAAGTTATCGAGAATGCTAGCCATAAGGTACCGAGAGTTGGCATCGCAGGGGGGTGGTGATTACTTATGACTAGAGTTGAGCGAAACGGGTCGAAAAAATTCAAAAGTCGCCGACTTTTGGCAAAGTCGGGTTTCATGAAACGAAACCCGACCCTAGGATGAGGTCGGCCACGAGGTCGGCGACTTACGCGCCAAAGTCACGTTTCAAAAGTTTGTTTTGCGCTCTTTTTCAGCCAATCAGGATCCACGGACACTGTGGGCAACGTGATGACATAGGCACGGGTCACCACCATCTTTCAGAAGGGCATGCAAGTGATTGGCTTGCTTTGGTGGGCGTCACAGGGGGTATAAAAGGGCGTGCACGCCGACCGCCATCTTACTTCTGCCGATCTTAGTATAGGGAGAGGTTGCTGCTGATTCTGTAGGGAGAGCGTTAGGCAGGGAAGAAGACAAAAAAACTGCTTCTGCTGCTAGCGATTTGGCCTGCACAACACACAAGTCACTGTGTGTGCAGTGCAAGGGGAGGCTATATTGTGGTGTATCAGTGGTGTTGGTTATTGGGCTGCCTTTTAAGGCTTCCTGACACGCTGGCATTGCTGTTTACCCACTGCTCCGCAAACTGCTTTTTTAAAAGCAATCCAATCTCCCTTATCCTCTCGTCACTTTGGTCACAGGCAGCTGTGCCATCGAGCGTGTCACATAGCGCTCAGATATCAGTGGGCCGCACACAATCCACAAGTGTCCAGTGTCCAAAAGTGTACGCAGAGATTCAAAATCTTCATTATCCTCTCGTCACTTTGGTCACAGGCAGCTGTGCCATCGAGCGTGTCACATAGCGCTCAGATATCAGTGGGCCGCACACAATCCACAAGTGTCCACTGTCCACAAGTGTACGCAGAGATTCAAAATCTCCATTATCCTCTCGTCACTTTGGTCACAGGCAGCTGTGCCATCGAGCGTGTCACATAGCGCTCAGATATCAGTGGGCCGCACACAATCCACAAGTGTCCACTGTCCACAAGTGTACGCAGAGATTCAAAATCTCCATTATCCTCTCGTCACTTTGGTCACAGGCAGCTGTGCCATCGAGCGTGTCACATAGCGCTCAGATATCAGTGGGCCGCACACAATCCACAAGTGTCCACTGTCCACAAGTGTACGCAGAGATTCAAAATCTCCATTATCCTCTCGTCACTTTGGTCACAGGCAGCTGTGCCATCGAGCGTGTCACATAGCGCTCAGATATCAGTGGGCCGCACACAATCCACAAGTGTCCACTGTCCACAAGTGTACGCAGAGATTCAAAATCTCCATTATCCTCTCGTCACTTTGGTCACAGGCAGCTGTGCCATCGAGCGTGTCACATAGCGCTCAGATATCAGTGGGCCGCACACAATCCACAAGTGTCCACTGTCCACAAGTGTACGCAGAGATTCAAAATCTCCATTATCCTCTCGTCACTTTGGTCACAGGCAGCTGTGCCATCGAGCGTGTCACATAGCGCTCAGATATCAGTGGGCCGCACACAATCCACAAGTGTCCACTGTCCACAAGTGTACGCAGAGATTCAAAATCTCCATTATCCTCTCGTCACTTTGGTCACAGGCAGCTGTGCCATCGAGCGTGTCACATAGCGCTCAGATATCAGTGGGCCGCACACAATCCACAAGTGTCCACTGTCCACAAGTGTACGCAGAGATTCAAAATCTCCATTATCCTCTCGTCACTTTGGTCACAGGCAGCTGTGCCATCGAGCGTGTCACATAGCGCTCAGATATCAGTGGGCCGCACACAATCCACAAGTGTCCACTGTCCACAAGTGTACGCAGAGATTCAAAATCTCCATTATCCTCTCGTCACTTTGGTCACAGGCAGCTGTGCCATCGAGCGTGTCACATAGCGCTCAGATATCAGTGGGCCGCACACAATCCACAAGTGTCCACTGTCCACAAGTGTACGCAGAGATTCAAAATCTCCATTATCCTCTCGTCACTTTGGTCACAGGCAGCTGTGCCATCGAGCGTGTCACATAGCGCTCAGATATCAGTGGGCCGCACACAATCCACAAGTGTCCACTGTCCACAAGTGTACGCAGAGATTCAAAATCTCCATTATCCTCTCGTCACTTTGGTCACAGGCAGCTGTGCCATCGAGCGTGTCACATTGTGCTCAGATATCAGTGGGCCGCACACAATCCACAAGTGTCCACTGTCCACAAGTGTATGCAGAGATTCAAAATCTCCATTATCCTCTCGTCACTTTGGTCACAGGCAGCTGTGCCATCGAGCGTGTCACATAGCGCTCAGATATCAGTGGGCCGCACACAATCCACAAGTGTCCACTGTCCACAAGTGTACGCAGAGATTCAAAATCTCCATTATCCTCTCGTCACTTTGGTCACAGGCAGCTGTGCCATCGAGCGTGTCACATAGCGCTCAGATATCAGTGGGCCGCACACAATCCACAAGTGTCCACTGTCCACAAGTGTACGCAAAGATTCAAAATCTCCATTATCCTCTCGTCACTTTGGTCACAGGCAGCTGTGCCATCGAGCGTGTCACATAGCGCTCAGATATCAGTGGGCCGCACACAATCCACAAGTGTCCACTGTCCACAAGTGTGTGCAGAAATTCTAAAACTCCCCTGTCCTATAGACACCTTGTACCTTGTTTTACATTACTATATAGTTTGTTGGATTTTGTCTACATTTCTACCAAAAATGAGGAAGGCTGGTGGAAGAGGCCGTGGAATTGGGCGGGGGTTGGCAGCTGGTAATGATGGTGTTGGTGGTGGATCTGATGGTAGTGGCAAGAGCAAAATAGGACCGAATGCAGGAGGTGCTGACCCTGCGTCATCGTCTGTCTACATAAGGCCTCGAACGCTTAGTTTTCTAGGAGTTGGCAAACCGCTTTTAAAGGCAGAGCATCAGGAAAAAGTTTTGTCTTACATTGCTGACTCAGCCTCCAGCTCTATCGCCTCCTCTTCTTCAGTTGTAAAAAGTAAAAGCACTGAGTCGTCATTGGAGGCTCATGTTCATGAACCACACCTTTCCTTGTGTCCTTCACCCAACCAAGATTGAAGGATGACGCAGGCCATACTACTGATTACTCCATGGAGCTGTTTTCACATACCATGCCTGGATTATCAAGTCAAATGGTGAATTACCCAGGCCAAGATGAATCTGACATGGAGTGCACGGATGCACAGCCGCTGATGGATGATTCTGCTGGTACATTCACTCAGAGCACTACATTGTCCTTGCAGTGTACAGAGCCAGATTTTGACCCTGATGAGACTCAGGTGCCCCTTCCCGCACACTATACCACCATACACGGTGACACAGAGAAAGGTGCACATGACATAGAAGAGGAGGTGATGGATGACCCAGTTGTTGACCCAGATTGGCATCCATTGGGGGAAGAGGGTGCTGCTTCCAATAGCTCAGATGAGGAGCATCCACAGCAGACATCGACATCGCAACAGCTGTTATCTGGCAGGCCCGGAGCACTCCAAAGACAGGTTCCAAACATCAAAAGAGTTGCTGGACAGCTTGTCCAGAGGGTCAAAAGATCACAGCGTGCTAGGCCGCAAAATGTCTGCCAAAGTAGGAAGAGTGCAGTGTGGCAGTTTTTTGAACAAAATCCTCATGATCAGGCCAAGGTTATCTGTAAGAAGTGCGCAAAGACCTTTAGCCGAGGGAAAAATCTGAAAAATTTGAATACCAGTTGCATGCTTAGACATTTAACCAGCATGCACTTGCAAGCGTGGACACAACACCAAACCTCAAGTGCCACATGTGCAACTGATCACAACGAAGGTAGTCAGCAACGCTACATTGTTTCCCCCACTGTAAGCCCACCGGTTAGCACAGCAGCAAATGTTGAGGTGTCGTTGCAAGGCCACAGCAGTCAGGGAATCCCACTGTTATATCAACGAAAGACTGATTCTAGGCCATCAGAAAGAACAACAACTCCATCACCATCATCAACCCTCTCTCAGTCCGCCCTGTCCACCGCTACTTCCACCATATGCAGCTCTCAAGTCCAGCTCACCCTCCCAGACACTATGAGTAGGTCAAGAAAGTACTCAGTCTCTCATCCGCGTACACTGGGTTTGAACGCCCACATTGCCAAACTAATCTCGTTTGAGATGATGCCCTTTCGGTTGGTGGAAAGCACAGCTTTCCGCGAACTCATGGCCTATGCAGTACCACGCTATGACCTACCCAGTCACCACTTCTTCTCTCGCAAAGCCATCCCAGCCCTCCACCATCATGTGAAAGACCGCATTGTCCATGCACTCAAGCAGTCAGTGAGCGGAAAGGTGCACCTCACAACTGATGCATGGTCCAGTCGGCATGGCCAGGGCCGTTACGTGTCCATCACTGCGCACTGGGTTAATGTGGTGGATGCAGGGTCCACAGGGGACAGCGGTGGTGGGACAGTGCTGCCTAGCCCACGGTATAGGAAACAGTTGGCTGTAGGCGTTCGACCCTCCTCCTCCTCCTCCTCCAGAAGCGACAGCTCGTCCACAGAGCGCAGTCGTACGAGCACTCCATCTGCAGCTGCCACTGTTGCACACGATGTGTCCCCCTATCGAGCAGCTAGTGGAAAGCGTCAGCAGGCTGTGTTGCAGATGATGTGTTTGGGCGACAGACACACCGCCGAGGTGCTGGCCGAGTACTTGAAGCGACAAACTGAGTCATGGCTGGGCAGTGTACATCTTGAGGCAGGCAAGGTAGTTAGTGATAACGGCCGTAATTTTGTGGCAGCCATAGCCCTTTCAAAACTCAGCCACATACCTTGCTTGGCTCACACCTTGAACCTGGTGGTGCAGTGCTTCCTCAAAAATTATCCGGAGTTAACAGCCCTGCTCCAGAAGGTGCGAAGACTGTGCGCGCACATCCGCCGGTCGCCTGTACACTCTGTTCGTATGCAGAAGCTGCATGCGATTGCTCCACCTTCCCAACCACCGCCTCATTATCGACATTGCAACAAGGTGGAACTCCACCCTGCACATGGTGGAGCGGCTGTGCGAGCAGAGGCAGGCCATAATGCATTTGTGGGAGGATACACGGCCAGGCACTTTGAGAGCAGACATGGAGTTGACAGGCGTGCAGTGGTCGAAGCTGAAAGACCTTTGGACAGGTGGGTAGGCCGACTCTTGGGCGCGGGCACTGGCACAGGGTCCCTCATAGTGCAATCAAGTGTCTCTGACGGTGGTGGTGCACACCCGCCGTCAGACACACCGCTGTACTATGAGGGGCCCAGTGCCAGTACCGACGCCCACGAGTGGGCCCCCCTTGCTTGGCCAGGGCCCCAGCATTTGCAATCTTTACCTCTCCCTGCTCCTCCGCTGTGTAATCTGGGCCGTCAAATCCATACTGTGCCTGACACCGTCTGAGCCTGCCTCCTGAGACATATATTTTGAATGTGTACGCTATCCATACATGTTATCCAGGGATACGGTACCCTTTCTAACCTTTGTGCAATGACGTGCAATCCATACTGGACCTAACACCGTCTGAGCCTGCCTCATGCTGTATAGACATATATTTTGAATGTGTACGCTATCCATACATGTTATCCGGGGATATGGTACCCCTTCTAACCTTTGTGCAATGACGTGCAATCCATACTGGGCCTAACACCGTCTGAGCCTGCCTCATGCTGTATAGACATATATTTTGAATGTGTACGCTATCCATACATGTTATCCGGGGATACGGTACCCCTTCTAACCTTTGTGCAATGACGTGCAATCCATACTGGGCCTAACACCGTCTGAGCCTGCCTCATGCTGTATAGACATATATTTTGAATGTGTACGCTATCCATACATGTTATCCAGGGATACGGTACCCCTTCTAACCTTTGTGCAATGACGTGCAATCCATACTGGGCCTAACACCGTCTGAGCCTGCCTCATGCTGTATAGACATATATTTTGAATGTGTACGCTATCCATACATGTTATCCGGGGATACGGTACCCCTTCTAACCTTTGTGCAATGACGTGCAATCCATACTGGGCCTAACACCATCTGAGCCTGCCTCATGCTGTATAGACATATATTTTGAATGTGTACGCTATCCATACATGTTATCCAGGGATACGGTACCCTTTCTAACCTTTGTGCAATCACGTGCAATCCATACTGGGCCTAACACCGTCTGAGCCTGCCTCATGCTGTATAGACATATATTTTGAATGTGTACGCTATCCATACATGTTATCCAGGGATACGGTACCCTTTCTAACCTTTGTGCAATCACGTGCAATCCATACTGGGCCTAACACCGTCTGAGCCTGCCTCATGCTGTATAGACATATATTTTGAATGTGTACACTATCCATACATGTTATCCGGGGATACGGTACCCCTTCTAACCTTTGTGCAATCACGTGCAATCCATACTGGGCCTAACACCGTCTGAGCATGCCTCATGCTGTATAGACATATATTTTGAATGTGTACGCTATCCATACATGTTATCCGGGGATACGGTACCCCTTCTAACCTTTGTGCAATCACGTGCAATCCATACTGGGCGTGAGAACGGCTGGCGAGCTGTTAAGCAAGCTACAGCACCTGTCCAGACAAGTACAGGGATTCCCTAGCGAGGAGACTTATTTGATTGTTTTCTATGTTGGGACAGCAATTTTTGGGGAGCACTATACTCTGGAGAATGATAGATGGGGCCCACCATACACTGGAACATTCCAAAGGTGGACATCAGACACTGGAGCAGCATTTACAGGGCCCATTATACACTAGAGCATTAGAAATGGGGCCCATTATGTTTGGAGCATTATTTGGGCCCATAAGACAGTGGAGCTTCATCCATGGGGACCAACATATACTGTAGCATTATGTGGAGCTCATCATATACTGTTTCAAACATTATATGGGACCAATGATTTTGTATGGAGAAATAGATGGGCCTCGTCATGAGATGTAAAAAGTGAGGTATTTTTCATTGTACTATACCGCTATTTCTCTGCCGTATCGGAGCATGATGAGTTGTGGTATGTGTTAAAGGGGCGCTCTTTCGCCCAGGGCACATGAAAACCTGCAGCCAGCCCTCCCCCCCACAAATTTAGCCAAATAACCCCCATTTTTCAGTGCGTAACTTGTATTATGAAGTTAATTAAGGTTGACAAGCTTAAGTAAGAAGAATTGATGCTTTTGGCATTCAAATGGGCACTGTAGGTGTGTTTCCTGTCCTCCTCTCACTGCCGACTTTTATTCCCCATTGACTTACATTGGGTTTCGTGTTTCGGGACGACCCCGACTTTTCCCTATAATCGGACGATCTTGCTCGACCCGACTTTTGGAAAAGTCGGGTTTCACGAAACGAAACGCGACCCTAAAAAACCAAAAGTCGCTCAACTCTACTTATGACCATCATTGAAGAAGGAGGTCCATTAAAAAGTTAGGGACACGTCATAACATCTTGTTTAGCCATTGTGCATTGGAGACAGAACACTTGCCTAGAAGGCTGCAAGAGCTGATTGCCGGAACCAGTATCACGTTCTTCAAAATGGAGGGGCAACATTGCTGGTATGCAGTGGGTGTTCCCCCAGAATAAATGGAGCAGGATGTACCTTTCTTGAGGAATGAATGTGACTGGAAAAGGCTCCTTGATGAAGCTTAAGGCAAGGCTACTACCATCCCCGAATGAGTGTACTTTCCTTGGGATTCCCCACCTCCGATTTGGGAGCAGCCAATGGTGCAGGTCAAACGGGACTGTTGCCCATTTCTATATGTCGGAAGTTCCGGCACTACTGAAGCCAGGTCATTTGCAGCCAAGGCACCTTGGAATTGGGCTCCGGGAAGCAGGTGGAGGCAGCTCCCCCAGCCTCCCAATGAAGGTGAAGAAGTGGATACCTGAAGAGGATTACTGTATTACCCTCCTTATGCTTTTTTTCCTGGCTTTGCAACTTGTGCAAAGCCTTTATGAGTGTAGGAGGGCAGCAAGTAGACTTTAAAGATATTTGAATGAGGCCCACCAGTTGTTGCCCTTCAGGGGTCTATGGATGAACCTCCTTATAATTTTTTCCTGGCTTTGCACTTCATACAAAAGCCTTTATGAGTGTAGAGGTATGTAAACTACACTTTCAACATATTTACATTTCAAATTTATTTCTGGATTCAATTAGTCATCCATACAGTTTATCGCTGTTATTGGTAGATTACGGTGGTATGTAAAACTCAAAAAAGCATTACAAATTTTGGCTGGGTTAAATTTCTCATCCATACACTTTCCGTGGTCTGTGGTACATTTCTGTGATATATAAGCTTTCAAAAAATGTATCTGGTTTAAATTAATCATCAATAGAGTATAACGTGTTCTGAGGTACATTTCGCTGGTATGTAACCCTCCAAAAATTGTTCAAAAATTTACCTGTATTATATCGCTCATCCATAGAGTATTACGACTTCTTGGGTACATTTCGGTGGTATTTTTGCTAAAAAGCAGTGAGAAATTTGTTTGGATTCAATTACTCATCCATATAGTTTTACTTGTTCTCTGTTACATTTTGGTGTTATATAAAACTAAAAACAGACATTGAAAATTTTTTTCATTCATGATCTATACATTACGTGCTTTTTGTTAAATTTACATGTAAAAAAAAACCTTGAAAAAAGTGTTTAAGTATTCAATTAATCATCCATACACTGTTGTAACGGACTGGGTTGTCACTGTGCCATGATTCGAGGAAAGCCTGGAGGAGCATGACTAGGTATCTTGCCATGTCTGTCCTCAGATACACAGCGGCTGACTTTACCGCAATGTGTAGAGAGACGAGGGTGGCGGAACAAGGTGCTACACCAGAACAGACCTCTGGTATAGGGCAGATGACCCCCAAAGGGCAGGAGGCTGGAACAGCCAGGGATGGTAAACTCGGCAAGCTCAGGCACACACGGCTGATGGACAGGCAGGTGTACAGGAATACAAGCACTGGGATCTGAGATCTAACGAGTGTTATGAACAAGCTTACAACGCTGCACAGGCACTTCCCATCAAGTGGAGGTGCCTTATATAATAAGTATTTCCCAGCCATTGACTGGACACATTTTAGGATGGAGCACGCTGTCCCTTTAAGAGGATGGGTACGTGCGCACTCCCTAGGTATGAGCAGCCAGAACAGGAAGTGCTTGACGGTGGCTGCAGCGGTGAGCAAGTTGTCTCTGCAGGAAAAGAGAAAATTAAATTTAACAGTTCCTTTATTGTACAAAGCCTCCAGTTCAAAACTTCTTGAACGTTTTCGGTCGTACAATTGACCTTCATCAGAAAAGGAAATTCACAGTTGATTTAACTATAATCGGTTTACAAGACAGACAAAAACATTGCAATCAGTAAGTAACTCAATTAATACCTGAATATCTGGTCTAAAAGTACCTGGGCAGGACGGACATACTTACTCAAACAGGTGAGCTTATTAGCGCCATAACACGTACAGTACCAGCCACTGTATATCCCCCTGCCTTCTTTGCTTTATATCATGTTTATTTTCCTTTTAGTACCAGTCCCATATCAGCGACCCAAGCCTGCTATGCACAACATGTGACATATCCTCTAATTAAATCTCAGGTACTTCACATATAAACAATTGGTGGATACAACTCCATTAATACACGACAAGCTATATTGCCAATGTTGATTACTTGTTTCTGGACCCACAGATCATTTTAACCAGGATCTTTATCGGTCCCAATTCTGAAATCCTGTGTTCCTCTACTTAAAACAAGGGTAATTTGCATAGCTGAGTCATTAAAATGATATTTTAATCTTGTCATCTCATCCTCTTTAGTTATTACTAGAGATAAGCGACTTTGCCTTTTTTAGGGTCGAGTCGGGTTTCATGAAACCCGATTTTCGCAAAAGTCGGGTCGAACAAAATCGGCCGACTACAGGGAAAAGTCGGAGGCCGACTGAAACTCGAAACCCAATGCAAGTCAATGGGGAAGCAAAGTCGGCAGGGAGTGTGTAAAATAATGCTTATCCTGTAAAATACTAGTTACCAGATAAAAATATAGTGGTTTATTTGGATTCTTCCATCAAAGAAAGGTTATTACAGAAAAACAGGTGAATAAAAATAGGTGAAAGAGAGATTGTCCATTAGTTTATAGCAAAGCAACGTGTATTCTTCTTTCTCTCCGGGATCTCACATGGCAAATGGCGTCTGTCTCAGTTCGGCTTCTTACGTAGCCATCAAGCTACATACCAGCTGTTATGTCATGTCATGGCCCAGCACAGATGACATCTTCGTGTCTGTCTCTCATGATGGTGAGGGAAGAAGACAGCGACCTCTACAGTTAGCCATGAATTATATACGTCTCTTGAAGCACGTGATCTCGGTATATATGGAGTTTGACATTTACCTCAAGGCTAAACTTAAATATGTAGTGAGCTGACATTTACCACTTGCTAAAATAGCACATGCAATAGAAGGCAATGTCCCATACAGAACATATAAGAATACAACTCCATAACTAATATATATATATATATATATATATCCATGCCTAATATAAATCCATAACTAATAATATTTAACAATTCCCCCTTTTGAGGGAGACAGACATTAATTGGAACCCTCAAAATATAACAAGATTTTTTTTCTTCTTTTCTTCTTCTTTGACAAAATAATTTAATATCAATAACAATAATAATAATATCAGATTACAATTATACGTACTCAATGACATAATTGATGTGAATTCATGTTATGGTAAGCCGTGAACAATATTCATATACAATATGTATAATTATACTTCCCTATGTCTATATTGAAGCATCTCAGGTCCAGTCATCATCATTTGATGTCATCTGGTCTTCATTTTGATGTCTTCTGCCTTCTTCTTGGTTCTTTTAAAGACACAGTTTTTCTATAGCATATAGATGTTGTAGAAATCGTGTTGTGTAAAAATCAAAGTCCATAAATTCAAATGTTGATAAGAAACAAAGTCTATAGATGAAATGCAGCTTTAATATCTGTGCAGTGTCACCTTTAAAAACCTGGGCTTACATTGGCTCGCCTTGGATATTCTGGAATCCTCCATCGGTACTGGTCTTTGAACAGGTGTGAAGTCTTTGGTCAGCAAAGCAAGGGTTAAAATGACTCTTCCTTGCTAAACATAGCACCATAACCAGTCCTTGTCCTAATGCACAGGACACATGTCAGGGTTGCAGCTTCCTGACAATTACCTTATTGTACACCAGCCTTTATCGAAGCTTTTCAGGTGATTGAAACCTCTGGAACTTGGTAAGAACGTGATAACAGTTCACATCAGCATCATAGGATCATCATCCTCTGGTTGTCAGGTTAGACACTTTAATTGTGACTGTCAGTGGTGGATACTGCACTTGTGACTGTCAGTGGTGGATACTGCACTTGTGACTGTCAGTGGTGGATACTGCACTTGTGACTGTCAGTGGTGGATACTGCACTTGTGACTGTCAGTGGTGGATACTGCACTTGTGACTGTCAGTGGTGGATACTGCACTTGTGACTGTCAGTGGTGGATACTGCACTTGTGACTGTCAGTGGTGGATACTGCACTTGTAATTAACACAGTTCATTTCTCAGAAGTCATAGCTTTGTTACCTTCTGGGACTTGTGGATCACGGCATTCTTCTTCTTGCAACTGATAAGAATCAATAAAGTTTAGAAATATGAAAAGTCTTTATTAACGTAATTTCAGTATCTTGCTTGAAGTCTTCATTCCCTATTCTATACCAAATCTGGTAATTTTCCTATCCTATAATATCACAGCGTACCATAGCAATCAGTAATATCCATATAATTATCAGAATTTGTACCGTATATGGATTTCAATGTTTGAAATAATAAACCAATAATAAGTGATAATACATTATTATCCATATTTTTTCCATGTGATAGAACATTTTTTATGTCATAGGTGTAATTACCTTTTTCAACCCATAGGTGTCACTGTGTTTTATGTAACCAGCGTTATCATCTTTATTAATAACGAATATATTTATTATACTAATAATATGTAGGAATGTAAAGCCATGAACCAAAATAAGAATATATGAGTGAGCGAATGAATGAATAAAAGAATTGTTGCATATAACTCAGAAGTGAAACATTTTTCTTTGTAATGAAACCGTATCATTGTTATATTTAATGAAGCAAAATTCTATAGTAGATATTACTTTACTATTGATGAAAGAAAAAATAAAAATGTAAGAATTAAAAATAAAACTAGAATAAAAAAATTGAAAATTAAGAATAAGAATAAAAATAAGAATAAGGCCTTTATGTTGATGCAGAGTAGTTATGTCTTCAGTAACATATACCCTTAATATTTCCATGATCTGGATTTTCATAATTGTCATAAACTTGTGTTACCAAAATATTCAAATTATGCAACTTTGCATGTAATACTCCTCTTACTGTAAAAAAATGACTCTTTATAATACTTAATGTTATTATCCCCAATACTTATACCATTGTACCTTATTTCTATTTATTCTTTATTAAAATGTGTGAAGAAAAGGTATCAAATGTGATGATGTAGTCAGGATCAAAAACATTTTCCCCCTTAATACCAAAAAATATTGTTTCATAAAATAATTCATTTATCAAAACCAAAATGAAAAATAATTAATTTATAAATTATGTGAATTTATACTTGCTTATACCATTATTTGTCTGAAGATGTGTGACCATTAAAATTAATTTGAATATCATAAAATTATCCTTTGGAAAAATTAATTTAAATGTAGATTTTCTCATAAACCATTTTGATGTGCGATTGCACTTTGCACTTATCACAATTAACTAAATCAAGAAATAATAATTACTATAGGAATATAGAAATATATGTTGTGTAGATAATATTTCATTATATATCCTAATATTTTAATAATTTAACTGATTTGCATATTTCTCCTAAAGATAAAGGCTTTTGTTTTTGTTTTTTTTTTCTCATTGCATTCAGGATCCTGAGGCTTCACACATACAACAAACGTATCACATTACTCCTAAGCAGCTGCTCATACAATCAGTCACTGTCACTCAGACTGTGTCACATATTAAGTTTAAACCAAATACCTCACATACGAAGGTGTGATGAATACACGTATTTTAACCCTTAATATCCTAATTATCAATGCATTGTAAACTATTTAAAATTAGTCTTAATATTTCTTTGAATATTCCCCAAATACACATGACAAATATATATTGTATAGCTATACTTGACATTTAGGCCTGAAAAAAAAAATTCCACTGGTTTGCAAAAGTTGAGACCCCCTTAAAAATTCTTTTCCTAAAGAACAGGGACCTAGTATACTGGTTACTGGTATACTTATTATTAGAACAAGGTTCAAATTTCATATACTGTGGTTGTCAATCAAGCCATGCAGAAAAGGCATACACACAGAACACATTTTAAAATGCAGTTAGTTATTTCCTTTTAAATGTTAAATATATAAAATCATGCACCTATTGCAACTTCCTGTGTAAATAAATGATACAGGAAAGATGTATATCTTTGTACCGTGTTAGCCAGTGGATAGAAAAATCCTCAGTAGTTGATACCTTTTAATGGCTAACTGAAAAGATGGTAATACATTGCAAGCTTTTGAGACTACTCAGGTCTCTTCATCAGGCTAGACTAATACAGAATCTGAAGTCACATATTTATACACAATACAGCCTAGAAAAAATGCAATAGATAAGACAAGTGACGTGAAGCAGAACTATCAATATGGGAGAGGGAGAAACATAAATATAAACATTGGACCAGTTCATAGATAAGGAGTCTGGATGTTTTATGGTCCTCTGATTGGGGTCTAGTTCTGTGTTGCCCCGCAAGGTTTTAAAAGGAAATTCCTTAATTGATGTAAAAAGACATAAATCCATGCGACACATTCATTCCAGCACTGAGAGTGTCAAAGTTCGTCATAAATTTGTACTCCCAAACTCGTCTCTCTCTCTGAGATGTGAAGTTACCTTTCAATACCAGTAATTTCGTATATTTCGTATATGTTCCAACCCCATGGATAGAGACAAACACCTTGGTCGCCTCAAAAAGACCTTTTTGAATCAGGGCTACCATCCAAGAACAATTGAAAACCAAATTACAAGAGCCACCAGATTGTCAAGGAATCACCTGCTACATTACAAAGCTAAAGAAGAAAATAACCGAGTGCCTCTAGTAGTCACCTACAACCCAAATCTGGAGGTGCTAAGGGGAGCTGCATGGAAATTACAACCTTTACTACAAAAAGATGCCCGATTAAAATCCATTTTTCCAGACCCCCCACTACTGTGTTTTAGGCAGCCCCCAAATTTAAGAAGCATCATTGTCAGAAGCTCCCTGTCCTCTCCAACAGCTGCAGGAACCTTTCCTTGCAACCAGAAAAAATGTAAAACCTGTCCATTTATAATGACCACGGACAAGATAAAGATCCTCAACTCACATCAGGACTACAAGATTCCAGGTACTCTCACCTGCATTACATCTAATGTGGTGTACTTAATTATTTGTACTAAATGTCCAACTGGGGGTCTGTGTGTGGGGGAGACAGGGCAAAAGCTTAGAACAAGGATGAATGGTCATCGTCACACAATAAGAGAAAAAAGAATGGATCTACCTGTGGCAAAACATTTCTGTATCCCTGATCACAGCAACGTGGATATGAAATTACTGGTATTGAAAGGTAACTTCACATCTCAGAGAGAGAGACGAGTTTGGGAGTACAAATTTATGAAGAACTTTGACACTCTCAGTGCTGGAATGAATGTGTCGCATGGATTTATGTCTTTTTACATCAATTAAGGAATTTCCTTTTAAAACCTTGCGGGGCAACACAGAACTAGACCCCAATCAGAGGACCATAAAACATCCAGACTCCTTATCTATGAACTGGTCCAATGTTTATATTTATGTTTCTCCCTCTCCCATATTGATAGTTCTGCTTCACGTCACTTGTCTTATCTATTGCATTTTTTCTAGGCTGTATTGTGCATAAATATGTGACTTCAGATTTTGTATTAGTCTAGCCTGATGAAGAGACCTGAGTAGTCTCGAAAGCTTGCAATGTATTACCATCTTTTCAGTTAGCCATTAAAAGGTATCAACTACTGAGGACTCTCAATCCTGAATATTTGTGTAAATAAAGGCATAAATCCTTGTAAGAGAATTTTTCCCGATTAAGTCCTGCTTTGAAATGAAAATTCTAAGGAAAAATAAAAGAGAAGGTTAATATCATATTCATAATTCTAAATTTTATTACTGGAGTAGATTTTAATTTTCACTAAAAAATACAGTTCTACTATTTCTACTTCTACAAACACTCTATATATACTGTATGAATATGTATATACAAACTATAGAACTACAGGATTATACTCTATAAAATAATTACATATAACTCACTAATTGTATAACACTTTTACAATATATATATATATATTTACTTTTTCTAGCCAATTCCTAAACCCATACTTATTTCTCTGCAAAATATCCTGAAAAGTTCTTGCCATTTTAAAGCTGATAGATTCTTGGAGCAGAGTATTCAGCTTACAGGCCATGATGTCACTCACCATCTGCTTCTGTCTGTCAAATTCGGCCATCTTTGTTACAGAAAGAAGATCAGAACTTGGAATTTTATAGGGCTTAAACTGTGAAGTTTTTTCGGTGATCCTTTGTATCATTCCATATGGCTTATAACAAATATGTAATTTTCTTCGTTCTTCATAGATTTGATTTTGAGGAAAACTCATTTTAGAAAGCTTTGCTAATACAAGCTTCTGATAAGATTTTACTCTGCCTGTCTTCACAAAATTAGCACAATTTACTTTCCTTTCACGATTCTCGTGTTTTCTGGCAAAATCAAGGGATTGCGCACATTCAAATAAAGAATCTTTTTGTGATGCAATAACACGAGATGCAGGATTTAGAAACCAAAATTTGCTTACAAAACTCCTTATGAGGGACGGTGTTTTGACATTCTCCATGACCGTTCTATACAAGCGGTGAAATATAGACATGAATGTGTAGGTACATTCCTTCCGACCAATCCTTAATTTTTGAACAACATCAATATCTGGATGATTTTCATTTGATGAACAAAAAATGAGAATTTTTAATCTGTCCTTATCAGTTAAATTCTCATGTGTTTCACCAGATAACTTTAAAGACAATCTCCTAGCAAAGGTTACAGGGATCCACATTTTGAACAACTGATTCTTCTCCTCGTTAGATAAATCAAATTTATCAACACAACTTTCAAAAACCTCAGAGTTTCTACAAACATGGATTGTGTTGTCATATGCAGGAATGATTTTGCATATTTCTTGCAAAGTTTTCCTTACTTTACTTCGGATTTGGGCCTGTGAGTCGTCTATTTTTAGTGGTACGTCTTTCCCTTGTACGTCCTCTACGTCAGTTCTGAAGTCTCCTCCTACTTCTCCATCTTGTTCCACGTCTGCAAGGTCACCTTGAATGGCTGCTGCTACCTGTAACTGTTTCTCCACACTACAGTGAATCTCGGGAACATCACTATTTTCCTTCACACAATCATTTTTGGATTTCTCTGACACAGATCTATGAAATATATCTACCATCTGTAGAATATTTTTTACTCTCTCTCTTTCTCTATTGAAAAACTTAGAATCTAACCTCTGATTCTCGAGTTCACACTCGGCATATAAACTTAACCATAAAACTTCTGAATTAGAATTGTCTACAGACTTAAATTTCAATTTACTCTGCTTAGCATAAGAATTAACGACATCCATTTTATCTTACCTTGAAATGTCTCAGCTTGTTCCTTTGATGGACAACGCTGGGCACTTGTCTTCACACGTCTGGCTTCAGCACGTCTGGTACTTTTGGCACTTGTAGTACTTCTCAATCCATCTGGCAATTCTTAGTCCTCACGTCTAGGTTCTGTCTGATTCTTGTGATTAGTGGAGTTCCTGACAACTTGCACATATGAGCAAAGTTCAATCCCCCTTGTGGGCAAGTGGAGGGAAATCCACAAAAAAAAAATACAAAAATTCAGATCTGGCTGGCTCTCCAATGTAAAATAATGCTTATCCTGTAAAATACTCAGGACTAGTTACCAGATAAAAATATAGTGGTTTATTTGGATTCTTCCATCAAAGGAAGGTTAATACAGAAAAACAGGTGAATAAAAATAGGTGAAAGAGAGATTGTCCATTAGTTTACAGCAAAGCAACGTGTATTCTTCTTTCTCTCCGGGATCTCACATGGCAAATGGCGTCTGTCTCAGTTCGGCTTCTTACGTAGCCATCAAGCTACATACCAGCTGTTATGTCATGTCATGGCCCAGCACAGATGACATCTTCGTGTCTGTCTCTCATGATGGTGAGGGAAGAAGACAGCGACCTCTACAGTTAGCCATGAATTATATACGTCTCTTGAAGCACGTGATCTCGGTATATATGGAGTTTGACATTTACCTCAAGGCTAAACTTAAATATGTAGTGAGCTGACATTTACCACTTGCTAAAATAGCACATGCAATGGAAGGCAATGTCCCGTACAGAACATATAAGAATACAACTCCATAACTAATATATATATATATATATATATATATATATATATATATATATATATCTCCATGCCTAATATAAATCCATAACTAATAATATTTAACAGAGTGGAGGACAGTAAACACACCTACAGTGCCCATTTCAAAGCCAAAAACATCAATTCTTATTACTGAAGCTTGTCAACCTTAATTTACTTCATAATAGTTACACATTGAAAACTGGGGGTTATGGGGGTTATTTGGCTAAAGTTGTGGGGGGTAGGGCTGGCTCCAGGTTTTCATGTGCCCTGGGCCAAAGTGTGTCAGGGGCCCCTTTAACGCATACCACAACTCATGATGCTCTGATACGGCAAAGAAATATAGATATAGTACAATGACAAATACTTCACTGCTTACATGACTGATCTATTTTAAATTGTACAATAGCTCAAAAAAGGACAGTATATTACTCCACACAGTATTATGGCCACCACATTGTGCGCCATACAGAATGAGCCCAATATATTTCTCCATATAATGTTCCATACAGTATTTGATGAGCTCCACATAATGCTACAGTATATGATGGTCCCTATGGACGATGCTCCAGTGTGCTATGGGCCCAAATAATGCTCCATATATAATGGGCCCCATTTATAATGCTCCAGTGTATAATGTGCCCCATAGATGCTGCTCCAGTGTCTGATCTTCCCCATTTAGAATGCTCCAGTATATGATGGGCCCCATGGATGATTCTCCAGTGTCTTATGGGCCCAAATAATGCTCCATATATAATGAGGTCCATTTCTAATGCTCCAGTGTATAATGGGCCCTGTAAATGCTGCTCCAGTGTCTGATGTCCCCCATTTGGAATGCTCCAGTATATGATGGGCCTCATGGATGATGCTCCAGTGTAAGATGGGCCCTAATAATGCTCCAGTATATGATGGGCCCCCATTTTTAATGAACCCAGGCATGGTATGTGAAAAGAGCTCCATGGAGTAATCTGAATTGTGTGCTGTCACATCCTTCACTTTTGGTGTGGGTGAAGGACACAAGGAAAGGGGTTGCTCCTGACCAGAAGCCTGCACTGACGACTCAGTGCTTGCATTTTTTGAAACTTCAGAAGAGGAGGTGATAGAGCTGGAGGCTGTTTCAACAATGTAAGCCAAAAACAGTTCCTGATTCTCCAGCTTTAAAAGCAGTCTACCTACTCCCAGAAAAGGGAGCCTTACAGGCCTTCCAGAGATAGACCATGATGCAGGCTCAACACCTCCTGCCTTAGCTTCTATTGTGTTTTTGGCACTACCAGCAGAAGCACCAACACCACCATCAGTACCAGGTGGCCGTCCACGTCCTCTTCCACCATACTGCCTCATGTTTTGGAAAATGGACCCAAAATACCAGCATATATATGGTACTGTATCAGAAGCGTACAGCTCTATACAGTCTAGGGATAACAATAAATCTCCGTATATATTTCATGAATCATACACAGATGCTCACAGGATCAGTATGGATTACACAATAAAATAAAAAGTTGAAAAAGGGTACAGTATCACCAGATACAAGGTATATATAGTATAGTGTAAACATTCTGAATCTCCGTATATATTTCAGGAGGCAGACACAAACGCTCTCAGGCCCAGTATGGATTACACAATTATATGAAAACCTGTAAATGGGTAATGTAACACAAGCGTACAGCTGTATACAGTGTTGGGGTAATCTTAAATCTCCAAATATATTTCCGGAGTAACAGACAGACGTTCACAGGCTCATTATGAATTACACCAGAATCTAAATAGCAAAAAAGGTTACTGTATCAGAAGCGTACAGCTGTATACAGTGTAGGCCAAATTTGAAATCTCGATATATATTTCCGGAGTCACCCTCAGACGCTCACTCAGTCTGGGTTTGACCATAATAAAAAATGTAAAAAAGGTACTGGATAACAAGATAGCAAGTATATATAATAGGGTACAATTGAAATCTCCGTATACATAGTCCCGTAGTCACTCTCAGATGCTTACTCAGTATGGATTTGACCGTAATACTAAATGTCGAACAAAGGTACTGTATAACAAGATACAAGCTGTATCGAGTATAGGGTAAAAATTGGTATCTCCGATTCACCGTATATATAGAAGGCGTAAACCACACACGCTCACTCACTATGGATGATATCGTAATAAAAAATTTTGAACAAAAAGGTACTGCATCAGCACATACCAGGTGTATCCAGTCTAGGGGTAATTGTAAATTTCCATCTATACTTCCGAAGTCAGACACAGACACTCACAGGCTCAGTATGTATTACACCAGAATTTAAAAAGTAGAAAAAGGGAAAGGTATTCGAAGCGTACACCAGTATACAGTGTTGGGGTACTTTTAAATCTTCGTATACATTTCAATCTCAGCAAGCCAGTCCAGACTCTCCGCTACTGGAAACTACATGGATACAAGTAGAGACGGAAAGTCCAGTGTTAGCAGAAATTTGGGAATTACTCATCGCAGGAAAACCTCCGGGTAGATGTTGCAGAGGCGATGCAGACCCTCAATTACTGTGTCTGTGGAGACAGCGAAAAGGGTTCTTTGTGAAGAAAGGATTGCTTTATCGCAGTAGCGTGGATCACATCACCATTACTCGTCTCCATCAAATTGTGATCACAGGGAGAGATGTATACATGGTCCTCATTGCCTATCATGATGTGTCTGGTCATTTTGGAGTGCAAAAGACAGAAGCCACAGGCCGTAGACGATTCTATTGGATTGGCATGAGAGGAGACATTGAAAAATGGTGGCAGGAATGTCACACGTCTGACTATTCACAACTGTGAAAGGTGATCATAAAGCACCACTGCATCCGCTTGTAAGTTGACGTCCATTACAAATGGTAGCCATTGATCATCTGAAGGTAGAGGCCAGCAGGACAGGCCATAGCTACATCTTAGCTATCATTGATCAATACACCAAATTTCTAGTGGCCGTCCCTGTGAAGGATTTAACTGCCCAGACTACACAGCGGTGGAGCAGGGAGAGGCAAGTATTGCAACTTGCAAGTGCTGTGACCATGACCAAGCGGGGGGGGCACACTTGTGGGCGACGGTACTGGCACAGGGCCCCTCATAGCACGCTGGTGTTTCTGACTTCGAGTGGGCCCCCCCACCGTCAGAGACACTGTATTGTACTATGAGGAGCCCTGTGCCAGTGCCGTCGGCCATGAGTGGGCCCGTCCATCTGTTCAGAGCAACGGCACTTGCCCAGGTGCGCCAGGTGTTGACCCCAGCACTTGGGGGGGGTGGGCAGCCTAGTTAGGGAGGTTTAAAAAATGGCATATGTTGATGTGTAGGCTGGACATTAAGCAGCTGCAAATGGCAGAATTTGGCAAGTCCCAGGAAGAGGAGAACAAAAGCGAGGCAGTTTTCTGGCAACCTATGTGTCATCAGGGGAAGGTGGGACAAAAGCCTTTGAAACCCATGCATGGTTCATTTTATTGAAGGTTAGATCATCAACATTTTGGGTCGACAGACGGGTCCTTTTTTTCTGTCAGGATTGATCCAGCAGCACTGAAGACTCTTTCAGATAACATACTAGCAGCAGGGCAAGCGAGCTCCTGTATGGCATATTGTGCCAATTCAGGTCAGGTGTCCAGTTTAAAGGCCCAATAGTCAAAGGGGAATGACCTGTGAGGGAGAACATCGATATGGGAGAAGTAGTTTGTAACCATAGTTGACAACTGCTGTCTGTCACTTTTAATCGATGCAGTATTAGCAGTCGTGTGAGCAGTACATGAGTAATCAGTCCATAACATGGTCATGAAACCCCTGTCTCCAACGCCACTTCAGCTGTGTGCACCACGAACACCTCTTCCATTGTGCCCACAATGGCTCGTGGGAGAAACAGCACTGCTGCGGTGTGCTGGTAAAGCCTCAAACAAACGGTTTACCAGAGTTGCTTGTTTGTTAGCCAATACAATATTATCTCTAGGTTCTCCTGTGGCATGATGTTGTGTAATTTGCCTTTGTAGCGTGGATCAAGGATGCTGGCCAGCCAGTAGTCATCATCCATCATTTTGGCAATGCGGGGGTCCCTTTTTAGGATCCGCAAGGCATAATCGCACATGTGGGCCAAGGTTCCAGGTGTCAATGCACTGCCGCTGCTGGGTGGAGGAGCACTTTCAGGCAAATCCACATCCCTACAGTCATGCACAAACCCTGTACCTGACCTTGGAACGCCAACATTCTCTCTTGCCCCGAGAAGCACCTTCCTGCCCAAAATAATCATCCCCCTGCTCTTCTTCCACCTCGTCCAGGACAGTTCCCTGACCAGACAATGGCTGACTGTCAGCAAGGCTTGCCTCCTCCTCCTGTTCCTCTTCCTCTGCTGCAGACGCCAGATCCTTAATGTGCGTCAAACTTTGCATGAGCAGACGCATAAGTGGGATGCTCATGCTTATGATGGCGTCGTCTGCGCTTACCAGCCGTGTGCATTCCTCAAAACACTGAAGGACTTTACAGAGGTCTTTCCGCTTAGACCACTGCACACCCGAAAATTCCATGTCTTCCCTCAAACTGCCTGCCCATGTATCCTCCCACAAATGCATTACAGCCTGCCTCTGCTCTCACAGCCTCTCAACCATGTGCAGGGTGGAGTGCCACCTTGTTGCAACGTCTATGATTAGGCGGTGCTTGGGGAGGTGGAGCAATCGCTGCAGCTTCTACATACGACTGGAGTGTACGGCCGAGCGACGGATGTGCGAGCACAGTCTTCGCACCTTATGGAGCAGGGATATTAACTCCGGATAGTTATTAAGGAAGCACTGCACCACCAGGTTCAAAGTGTGAGCCAGGCAAGGTATGTGTGAGAGTTTTGCAAGGGCTATGACTGCCACAAAATTACGGCCGTTATCACTGACTACCTTGCCTGGCTCAAGATGTCAACTGCCCAGCCATGACTCAGTTTGTCGCTGCAAGTAGTCGGCCAGTACCTCCGGTGTGTCTGTTGTCGCCCAAAGACATCATCTTTAACACAGCCTGCTGACGCTTACCACTAGCTGTTCGATAGTGGGACACCTCATGTGCAACACTGCCAGCTGCGGATGGAGTGCTCATGCGACTGCGCTCTGTGGACGAGCTTTCGCTTAAGGAGGAGGAGGGTCGAAAGCCTACAGCCGTTTCTAATACTGTGGACTAGGCAGCACTGTTCCACCGCCACTGTCCCCTGTGGAGCCTGCATCCACCACATTAACCCAGTGCACAGTGATGGACATGTAATGGCCCTGGCCATGCCTACTGGACCATGCATCTGTTGTGAGGTGCACCTTTCCACTCACTGATTGTTTGAGTGCATGGACAATGCGGTCTTTCACATGCAGGCGGAGGGCTGGGATGGCTTTTCGAGAAAAGAAGTGCCGACTGGGTAGGTCATAGCGTGGGACTGCGTAGGCCATGAGCTCGCGGAAAGCTTAGCTTTCAACCAAACAGTAGGGCATCATCTCTAATGAAATTAGTTTGGAAATGTAGGCGTTCAAGCACAGTGTACGCGGATGAGTACTTTCTTGTCCTACTCAGCGTCTGGTAGGGTGAGCTGGACTGGAGAACTGCATATGGGGGAAGTAGCGGTGGACCGGATGGAGTGAGAGGGGGTTGGTGATGGTATTAGTGGTGATGGCCTAGATTCAGTGTTGTGTTGCAAAACCATTATGATTCCCTGAGTGCTTTGGCCTTGCGACGACACCTCAACATTTAGTGCTGGTGGTGTGCTTAATGGTGGCGGTGGTCTTACAGTGTGGGAAGCGATGGAGCGTTGCTGGCTACCTTCAGTCGGAGCAGGTGCACGTGTGCTACCTGCGGTTTTGTAGTCCATCCACGCTTGTAAGTGCATGTTGGTTAAATGTCTAAGCATGCAACTGGTATTCAAATTTCTGAGTTGTTTACCTCGGCTAAAATGTCCTTCCGCACTTCTTACAGGTAACCTTTGCCTCATCAGTAGGATTTTGGACAAAGAAGTGCCACACTGCACTCTTCCTACTATGGTATACATTTTCTGGCCTTGCACGCTGTGCTAAGTAGACCGTCTGGCCAAGCTGTCCTGCAATTCTTAGTTTTTGGTCCACGTTTTTGGACAGCTATGGGCCTGCCAGATAACCGCTGCTGCGATGTCAATGCCTGCTGCGGATCCTTCTCCTTATCTGAACTATTGCCAGCGCCACCCTCCTCCCCCAAAGGATGACAATCCACAAGTATTAAAGTTACTTGTGATTCTCTTTCAGTACTGAATATTACCACACAGGCCAGCTGTCTCTTTATTGATATATGGAATTTTCCATTACGGCTCCTTTCAGGTATCTGTTTGGGCACCCACTTCAATCAGCTACCACCTTCCACTTATGGTGCATAAGCACCAATTAGTCAAGCCGACCACAAATATTCTCAGTATCCTTCTTTCAGTACTTTTATGCACAGACTTCTTTATACCCCTCAAGGCACGCATATTTTATGTTCCTTAATAACCATCATAGCACGGACCCTTTACCACTGCCCATGGACTCCGTGGATCTTCACTGAACTCACTTTCAACCATATCTCAGGACTCGCATTTCAGTAGTGATTAAATTTATCAATATAACACTACCTCTCGATTTAATTCCTCCAGGTTTGAGCAACAGTCTTCAAACGATCCCTCCACATCGGGTTCGGAAACAGATAGAGACTATCGTACAGGACATTTTTTAGATCAACGAAAAAGACGTCCACGCAGAAGAGGATCCGCCGCAGCCAACGGAGGAAGAGGCTCAGATTCCTACAGGAGAACGAGGTCCCAGGTACAAAATTCCCTAGTCATTAACATTTCCTCTAGATCTCTCAGTATAGCAGAACATAACCTCCTACAAAAGGGCCTGTCCTATTGCCCTTCATTCAGGTTCAGCACCTTCCAGATGGACATGGACTTACAGCGATTTTATCGTCGCATAAGGTTATTGGTGCATTTTGCCAAAAAGGACAAGGAGATGGCCCCCTTCTCAAACTACCACCCTGTGTCCCATTTCTATAGACCGTTTAGGGCTCCGTAATAAAAGTACCTACCGACCGCCACCTAGTTCACAGGCGGTTGAATCTTTTATTGAATTCATTGATGGAGCGTTTTCAAAATTACGACAGAACATTGAGAAAGGGGTTCTACATGTTTCCCCTAACCTGGATACAGCTGATTTCCAGGCACTGGAGGCGCTACGACAGGATCCAGATATCATTATCAAGCCCGCCGATAAAGGTGGGGCTATCGTTGTAATGGATAAACAGGACTATATAAGAAAAGTGATGCGCCAACTAAGTGATAGCTCTGTTTATACGGTTTTACCACATGACCCTGTGAGATCTATTAGAGAGTGTATCAATACTGTCACCACTGAATATACTATAAAAGGAGTGATTGATATTAAAACATGTGACTTCCTGACTAAAACAGATCCTATCACCCCGGTTTTCTACATCCTCCCTAAGGTACACAAGAGACTGGAGCACCCTCCGGGCCGACCGATAGTGGCATCGACAGATTCTATTCTGTTGCCATTATCAATACTTCTGGAAAAAGTACTAACTCCCCTTACACGCCAGGCATCATCATTTCTGCTGGATACAGGGGACTTCCTTAGAATAATACGGTCCTTAGGTCCTGTCCCTGGAGATTCCTTTCTGGTGTCCTTTGACGTAAAGGACCTCTATAAATCCATCCCACATAATTTGGGTATCAGTTGCGTAAGACGACGTTTATTGAGATCAGAGATGGATGGTAATATGGTCAACTTCTGTATTGAACTATTGACATTGGCATTGAGTAAGAATTACTTTCTTTTTGGGGATACATTTTATTTAAAGACAAAAGGGACCTCGATGGGGTCCAACGTCGCACCACCTTACGCTAATACGTTTATGGCGACCTTTGAGGAAGATGTAGTGTACCCCAACCCCCTCTTCAGGACCTACTGTCTAGTCTGGAAGAGATTCATTGATGATGTCTTCTGTATCCGGACTGGTCCAGTAGACACATTAGATGAGTTCCATAATACATTAAACACAGCCTGGTCCAGCCTGTCCTTTACCATCACTAGGGACACACATGAGGTTAGCTTCTTAGACACGAAGGTCATAAAGAGTGAAGGAGGAATACTGAGCACTGATCTTTTTGTCAAAACCATGGATCGTAACAGTTTGTTACATTACAGAAGTTTGCACCCCCTCTCTACAAAGAGATCAATACCCTCATCACAGTTCAGGAGGGTAGAACACATTGTCTCTGACCCTGTGGTCAGCAAAACTAGATTAAATGAAATGTACATGAAATTTCAGGCAAGAGGTTACCCGCCTGACCTATTGGACCATGCACTCCTACCTCCAACTGCCACTCGTAGTACAGTAACGGGACTGATACCATTTGTCCATACATTTCACCCATATGCAAACATCATACACCGTTCCATACGGAAATATTGGGGCATTTTGAGGGAGGCTCATACGGAGTTTTGTAGAATTTCACCAGAATTTTTTACCTTGCTATAAACGCCCTAAAAACATTAGAGACACTCATCAAGGCAGACATGGGCTCAGGAGTTAGAGCTACAACACAGAGATTTCTCTCTACACCTAAAACAGGTACTTACCCATGCCAACACTGTAACCAGTGTAGTAACGTGTTGAAAGGTGATCATTTTTATCACCCTCACTCAGGCAAGAGGTATAAAATCAAAGACTTCACTACATGTGACACTACACATGTAGTATATCAGATCAAATGCCCATGCGGACTTCTTTATATAGGGGAAACTATCCAACCGATTAAAAGCAGTCTTGTTTACTGATGAAGGCTAGTTGATACAGCCAAAACGTCTATTTGTGGCTGCAAATAAAAATTCTTCATCTTTGCAACGAGTTGAGTGCCAAAAATGTTTTGATTATTGTGATTAAATTTATCGACACTGTCAAAAATTGTTGTTTTTATAAATTGTTTTTTACAGAATGTATTTATCTGAAGCGCCCGGCTGTGTGTATTTGATGACATTACTGAGTTATTTACTGATTGCAATGTTTTTGTCTTTCTTGTAAACCCATTATAGTTAAATCAACTGTGAATTTCCTTTTCTGATGAAGGTCGATTGTACGACCAAAAACCTTCAAGAAGTTTTGAACTGGATGCTTTGTACAATAAAGGAACTGTTAAATTCCATTTTCCCTTTTGAGTGCCAAGTTTTTACTATAATCTATAGTGGATTGGATATCCTTCTTGTGCACCTCCCTCTCAGTCATCGAGTGCTGTGTTTTTTCTAATTTGCAGGAAAAGAGAGGCAGAAGGCAGAGGCACCGGAGCTGCAACTAATGCGGTTCTTGTTATATTTCGCTGGTTTATTAAACACTGAAAAAATGCTTCCAACATTTTTTATGGATTCAATGATTCATGCAGTTTAATGTGCTTTGTGTAAAAAATACAGTAGGTTAAAATTTTTAAAAACCATTTGGCCTGGTGCAGGTCACAAAATATTTTTGGTCGGATAATTGACATGTTATATAAACTGTAGAACCTGCTTTGTAGGAATTTCATTGGTTTGAAAAAACAAATTTACCCGCTTCTGGTGTATACTTTCTTCATATTTTAATGAGGCTGTCCAGTTGTTGCCTTCAAGGCTGTTTAGATGACCCTGCTTGTAATTTTTGAAAGGCTTTGCACTCTGCATAATATTTAGGAGTGTAGGCGTACCACAACTTTACTTTGCTCACAATATTTTAAATGAGAAACAACAGTTGACGACTTCAAGGTTGTATGGATGACCCTGCTTGTAAATTTTGGCAGGCTTTACATTGTGCAGAACTTTTACGAATGGAGTAGTACCACAACTATACTTTGCTCACAATATTTGAATGAGTCCCTAGGGTTGATGCCTTCAGGGGTGTATGGATGACTGCTTGTAATTTTTGGAAGTCTTTGCACTTTGTACATAGCCTTTGAGTCTAGGAGTACCACTACATGACAATTTTAACAGAATGTGTATAAGGCCCTTCTTTAGGTCTAATACATGTATCAGAGTCCCCCTTACATCACATTTTTTGGCAGCTTTTGCTTCCTTCATAAATTACACTGAAATTTTATATTATTTTTTTTTTTTACAAAAAATTTAAATTTTGGTTAACTCAAATTGTTTAAAAAAAACCTCATTTTTAAATTTTGCCTTATATATAAGTCATTATACAGGAAAGAATGTTTAACTTTTATTTAAGCTCCAATTTCTTGTTGAATTTGAAAGTTTTATTGTCAGTTCTTAAAGTGGAGTAAAAGTAGGACACCATTGTTCTCAGCAGTGAACTGGTAGTCTGATGCTTCCAGTGGTCTCCCCTTTCTGTTCTCCTTCCATTCAGCACTTCCAGCATCCATTTCAACATTTTCCATGCCCCCCAGACCTTCTTGTAGGACCTGCCGGAAAAAATGTTTGTATTTCCCATTGACTCCCATTATACTCAAAATGAGCATCCAAGCACAAGGATTTGTTCAGTTTGTGTCACGAGCATTTTAGTGTTTGCTCATCACTAGCAGGTACCCCATATGTGGGGGAAACTTAGAAAAGGAGTGACATTTTGGAAGGCAGACTTTGATGGAATTTCTGTGGGTGTCATGTTGAGTTTGGAGAGCCCATGAAGATGTGCCTTCATGTGACTTCATGTGACTTCAACTCAAAAATATTTCACGCATCCGTTCATTCCTCACCCAAGAATCTGCAAAAACCCTAGTCCATGCCCTCATCATCTCTCGCCTTGACTACTGCAACCTCATGCTCTGCGGCCTCCCCTCAAACACTCTCGCACCCCTCCAATCTATTCTAAACTCTGCTGCCCGACTAATCCACCTGTCCCCCCGCTATTCCCCAGCTTCTCCCCTCTGTCAATCCCTTCATTGGCTCCCAATTGCCCAGAGACTCCATTACAAAACCCTAACCATGACATACAAAGCCATCCACAACTTGTCTCCTCCATACATCTGTGACCTCGTCTCCCGGTACTTTCCTGCACGCAACCTCCGATCCTCACAAGATCTCCTTCTCTACTCCCCTCTTATCTCCTCTTCCCACAATCGCATACAAGATTTCTCTCGCGCATCACCCCTACTCTGGAACTCTCTACCACAACATATCAGACTCTCACCTACCATCGAAACCTTCAAAAAGAGCCTGAAGACCCACCTCTTCCGACAAGCCTATAACCTGCAGTAACCACCGATCGACCAAACCGCTGCACGACCAGCTCTACCCTCGCCTACTGTATTATCACCCATCCCTTGAAGATTGTGAGCCCTCGCGGGCAGGGTCCTCTCTCCTCCTGTACCAGTTATGACTTGTATTGTTTAAGATTATTGTACTTGTTTTTATGTATACCCCCCTCACATGTAAAGCGCCATGGAATAAATGGCGCTATAACAATAAATAATAATAATAATAATGTGCCTAAGTTGTGGAAACCCTCCCCACAAGGGACCCCATTTTGGAAACTAGACCCATCAAGGAATTTATCTAGACATGTGGTGAGCACCTTGAACCCACAGGTGCTTCACAGAATTTGACAATGTTTTTCTGTAAAAATGAAAAATATATACACAGCAGTGTTTTATAAAAATCAGTTTCTCTACATATCTGACAGACATTCCATTCCATTGTCAGTAGAATTCAAACCAGAGGACCCCTCATTCTACTTAATGTGCTTCTGATTAGGTGATTACCTGAACCAAATCTTATTTAACGAAGGAAAGTATAAAAAACCCTGCTGTGGTGTCCACAATCCTCTTGTAATAGGACACGCTGGATGGCAAAACAAATGCTAGTAATATCCTAAAAGTAATAGGAATGAAAAAATAACTTTTAACCATGCCAAAAGGAATGCAAAAGAAAAAAAGTCTTGAGTGACAAAAAAAGGGCTCAATTCTGGCTTTACTAGCAGAGGGATACATTGAGTGTCATGTTGCCTCCATCCTTAAAATTTCTAAGATGGCAGTCCATTACAACGAGGTCAAGCAGCAGACATTGGGGACAACAAAGCTTCAAAACCCGTCAGATGGCAAAAACGATTCTCCACTGACCAGGATGACGATCATCTTACTCGAATGTCACTCAGTAACCGCAGGATGACATCAAGTGACCTACAAAAGGAATGGCAAATGGCAGCTGGGGTGAAGTGCATGGCAATAACAGTTCGTAACAGGCTCCTAGAGGCAGGGCTCAAGTCATGTAAAGCTAGAAAAAAAGCCTTTTGTTACGAAACCTAGAGTGGACCCACTGGATCACGGTACCGACTGACCCTGGGCGAGCTGGCCAGGTGGAACCGACCCCTATACAGGGATCGTGAGGGGTAGGCCCAGGAGGAAGGTATACTACAATAGATAGTGCCAGAGGATCGGCCCAAGGACAAGGAGAAGAATCAGGATACTCACCGAGAATGAGACAGAGCTGAGCAGCCACGGATAGACACGGGATCCGGGACAAGGCAGAGGGTGCAAGATCCTGGGAAGAGCAGAGCATGCCCTGGCAGGCGTACAGGGAGAAAGCAGATCAGAGCACGCCCTGGCAGGCGTACAGGGAGAAAGCAGATCAGAGCACACACTGGAAAGCGTACAGGGAGAAAGCAGATCAGAGCACACACTGGAAAGCGTACAGGGAGAAAGCAGATCAGAGCACGCACTGGAAGCGTACAGGAACAGAGCAGAGCACGCACTGGAAGCGTACAGGAACAGAGCAGAGCACGCACTGGAAGCGTACAGGGACAGAGCAGAGCACGCACTGGAAGCGTACAGGGACAGAGCAGAGCACGCACTGGAAGCGTACAGGGACAGAGCAGAGCACGCACTGGAAGCGTACAGGGACAGAGCAGAGCACGCACTGGAAGCGTACAGGGACAGAGCAGAGCACGCACTGGAAGCGTACAGGGACAGAGCAGAGCACGCACTGGAAGCGTACAGGGACAGAGCAGAGCACGCACTGGAAGCGTACAGGGACAGAGCAGAGCACGCACTGGAAGCGTACAGGGACAGAGCAGAGCACGCACTGGAAGCGTACAGGGACAGAGCAGAGCACGCACTGGAAGCGTACAGGGACAGAGCAGAGCACGCACTGGAAGCGTACAGGGACAGAGCAGAGCACGCACTGGAAGCGTACAGGGACAGAGCAGAGCACGCACTGGAAGCGTACAGGGACAGAGCAGAGCACGCACTGGAAGCGTACAGGGACAGAGCAGAGCACGCACTGGAAGCGTACAGGGACAGAGCAGAGCACGCACTGGAAGCGTACAGGGACAGAGCAGAGCAGAGCACACACTGGAAAGCATACTGGGAGAAAGCAGAGCACGCACTGGAAGCGTACAGGGACGGTAGCAGAGCACGCACTGGAAGCGTACAGGGACCTTGGAGAGCACCTATACAGGCAAGTGCAGGAAATATTAATCAGGAGCCGAGGAACGGCCGAAGCAGTCTGATATACCGGACACTGGGTGCCCAGCGAGATCACTTCTGGGTTAGGACTCTGGCAGAAGCCTAGTGCACCAGGCAAGCGTGCGGCCGAGGCCTAAGAGTGTGCATGCGCGGATGAGGAACCTGAGGAGGCAGCAAGGTTGGGAGCACAGTGACAGTGCGGCACACCCCGGTCCCAGCAGCCCATCGGGAGACCGGAGCGTGGGCGGACATGTCAGTAATGCCTTTCATCAATGAGAAGCAAGGGAGAGCCAGGCTGAAGTTTGCCAAAGGATTGGACCATAGAGGTCTAGAGTAAGGTAATCTTCTTTGATGAGTGTAATATTCAGCTTCGCCCAACACATGGTCATCTAATGGTTAGAAGGAGACCTGGAGAGGCGTACAAGGCACAGTGTCTTACCCACTGTGAAATGTGGTGGAGGATCGGAGATGATCTGGGGATGCTTCAGCAAGGCTGGAATTGGGAAGGTTATTCTTTGTGAAGGACGTATGAATCAAGCCGCATAGTAAAAAATTAAATTAAATTTGACTGCTGTGTCCTTGTTTTATTTTATGTATTACCGCCTCGGGTCCCACGTCAATAGGTTCAATTTTGAACTTTGAAAAAATGCACCAAAGATCACGCGTGTCAAATACTAGTGGACAATATAAAACTGGTTGTATGTGGATTCTACTGTGGTTGTATCTTGAAGAAGTTGGATAACTTCGAAACATGTAGATAAAAACTGTATATTCCTTCATCCTGCGTGTTCTGGTTTCATCTGCAGAACTTTATCAGCAGTGCAGAAAAAACAACCTACAAGTCCTATTGGGTTAGGATTTTGTTTTTTAACCTGTGTCTTGCAGCAGCTGGTTCACATTGCTCACAAAATGTTGCGTTTTCACAACCACACCAAGTGAGCAAGTTTTCTATATCTATTATATGTTTACCATGGCATAAAACCTTATTTGCTCTCTTTTGCTTCCTAGTCCCCTAATAATGACCTCTAAGATGGATCTCCCCAGGTGGTAAGAGTTAATTAAAATCTCATCATGGCTGGTGCAGAAGCTTCAGGGTAAGTAACACCATTTGTTTACTGGTTAAACTGGATTTCTAGAGAAGAATTGAACTGGAGACTTCTCATTGAATTCCTTTTATTTTCCCACCAGACAATGCTGGTCAAGGGCTTTATAAAGTTTCTTTTGAGACAAGTGGACATTGCCTGAATGCTTTCCAGAAGTGCAACGATCTGAGTGATTTCCCACAGGTGAAGACTTGCAGCTTCATTCCTCTTTTCACTATGGATTTAAAGCCATTGACGATCCATCTCCGTGAGCCTCACATAGAGCTGGCAACTTTAGTGTCCTTCCTACAAATATATTGTAGTATGGTCAGAGGAGGGATAAAATTGAGGAACAGGTTTAATATCCCGAATGGGATAATTCGTTTCTGGGTTCGCTTCAAGCAAGATCCGGATGGCATCGGAGGAATATCCCACCCTCCAGCCATCTTTTCTGTGAGAGGTAATCGTGGCTTTTTGGCCTACCCTGGGCAGCTGGAGTATTGTCCATCATGCTTTCAGTTCGGTTACACCCAGAATGCCTGCACTGTATATACATGGTGACTCTGCTGCATGATGCCAGAGGACAGGCATTGATGCAGCCGAATCTGGAAGAGGCACAACATTTCAGGACCTCTCGGGTGAGACAGATGCAAAGTCTACCTTAAACCAAGATGATAGTGACCACAGATCTCAATCTGAGGATCAACTGCTAATTTCCCACACAAATGAGAACACCAAAGGCATTCTCATCTCCACCATACCCAAGATGAGTCATCTAAACCCCTCGTGACCTCTCTGTCTGTATCTATGGACCACAACTTCTCGGGGTCAGCACAGAAGAATGACAGTCACCTCTAATGGGCTTGTGAGTATGAGCACCCCTTTCCTTCCCGAAACTGGTGGCTCTGAAACTCCTTGGGATGCGTCTGCACAATCTGCCCATGACTCTGCACCAGAGGAAAATTTGGAGAGATGGGAGACTATCCACAAGAAATCTAAAAGATTTAAAACAGACCCACATAATTGTAATGACGACATGGCATTTTTGCCGTGTGCGCAAATTTTTGATCCTTCCCACAATAGCTTCCAAGCACTGGCAAAGACTCAGTGGGGGCCATATGGTCCTTTTGATTGGCTTGGTATCCTGTTTTTAAATCAAAACTTTACTGTAGATTCTTATACAGTTATATCACAATATTATCACAATGTGAAGAAATGTATTTTAAGTTTTTACCAGTTAAGAATGAGCATAAAGTTGTATCTCCCAATTGTAAAACCTCAATCTGCTTATTTGTGATACTAGATGAGGAACAGTGGTCACACTGTACTGTAATTTTTCATAGATAAACTTTCTAGCTTGAAAAACTACAGCTTTATAATGGATGGATAAAAGGTCAATTAAACTTCAAACTTGGATATAACTTGCAAATACATCACAAATAGTGTTGAGCATTCCGATACCGCAAGTATCGGGTATCGGCCGATACTTGCTGTATCGGAATTCCGATACCGACTTCCGATATTTTTTCAATATCGGAAGACGGCATCGGAATCGGAAGTTCAAAGTTGATTGACAGCCTGACGTCATCATGATGCGCGGTGTGTGCGCATCATGATGCGCCGTCATTTCGGTCCTTCCGGGGGTCTCTGCCGGCCTGCCGGGGGGCTGTGTGGACTGCCCGGGGTCTGTACCGGCCTGCCGGGGGGCTGTGCCGGCCTGCCGGTGGTCTGTGCACCCTGTGGGGGTCTGTACCGGCCTTCCGGGGGGCTGTGCCGGCCTGCCGGTGGTCTGTGCACCCTGTGGGGGTCTGTACCGGCCTGCCGGGGGGCTGTGCCGGCCTGCCGGGGGGCTGTGCTGATGTCCGGGGGTCTGTGCAAGCATCGTCCGATGGGACTACAAGTCCCATCTGGCGATGCCTGCTACCATGACAGTGATTGACACATTAGCCAATGATGGGACAGTAGTAGTCCCATCATCCGGCTAATGTGTTAAATGTTAAAAAAAAAAAAAAAAAAAAATACCACATACATACCACATACATACCACATACATACCACATACATACCACATACATACCACATACATACCACATGCTACATACATACTACATGCATGCTACATACATACCACATACATACTACATATATACATGCTACATACATACTACATATATACTACATGCATGCTACATAAATACTACATGCTACATACATACCACATACATACCACATACATACCACATACATACCACATGCTACATACATGCTACATATATACTACATACATACTACATGCATGCTACATACATACTACATGCTACATACATACCACATACATACTACATACATACTACATGCTACATACATACTACATATATACTACATGCATGCTACATACATACTACATGCTACATACATACCACATACATACCACATACATACCACATACATACTACATGCATGCTACATGCTACATATATACTACATACATACTACATGCATGCTACATGCTACATACATACTACATATATACTACATGCATGCTACATACATACTACATGCTACATACATACATACTACATACATACCACATACATAACACATATATACTACATGCATGCTACATACATACTACATGCTACATACATACTACATATATACTACATGCATGCTACATACATACTACATACATACTACATGCTACATACATACCACATACATACTACATACTACATGCTACATACATACTACATACATGCCACATACATACTACATACATACCACATACATACTACATACATAACATATATACTACATGCATGCTACATACATACTACATATATACTACATACATACTACATGCATGCTACATACATACTACATGCTACATACATACCACATACATACTACATGCTACATACATACCACATACATACTACATGCTACATACATACTACATATATACTACATGCATGCTACATACATACTACATGCTACATACATACCACATACATACTACATGCTACATACATACTACATATATACTACATGCATGCTACATACATACTGCATGCTACATGCATGCTACATACATACTACATACATACTACATGCTACATACATACCACATATATACTACATACATACTACATACAATACATTCATACAATACATACATAGACATACAGTACATATAACATAGAGTAACATACTTACCAATACTTGTCACATTGTTCCCCGAAGCCATTGTCTTTTACGGAATAAATATTAACATAACAAACCACAAAAATACTCACCCACGATCCGAAGCAGTCCACGAGTGTGTCCCACGGCGATCTTGGGTAGAGAACTGCAGCATCAGCTGTTGCTGCCGTTCTCTACGGGCTGCAGGAATCCAATGACGGAAGGTCATAGTCTCACTTTATGCCATTGCTGTGTGGGAAATTCCCACGCAGCAATGTCATAAAGTGAGACTAGGGACTTTTTTTTTTTTTTTTAAGTGGCGGAGGAATACAGTGCGGAAGGATACCTACCTTCCGTCATTGGATTCCTGCAGCCCGTAGAGAACGGCAGCAACAGCTGATGCTGCAGTTCTCTACCCAAGATCGTCGTGGGACACACTCGTGGACTGCTTTGGATCGTGGGTGAGTATTTTTGTGGTTTGTTATGTTAATATTTATTCCGTAAAAGACAATGGCTTCGGGGAACAATGTGACAAGTATTGGTAAGTATGTTACTCTATGTTATATGTACTGTATGTCTATGTATGTATTGTATGAATGTATTGTATGTAGTATGTATGTAGTATGTATGTGGTATGTATGTAGCATGTAGTATGTATGTAGCATGCAGTATGTATGTAGTATATATGTAGTATGTATGTTGCATGTAGTATATATGTAGTATATATGTAGCATGTAGTATGTATGTGGTATGTATGTGGTATGTATGTAGCATGCAGTATGTATGTAGCATGCAGTATGTATGTAGTATATATGTAGTATGTATGTAGCATGTAGTATATATGTAGTATGCATGTTGCATGCATGTAGTATATATGTAGTATGTATGTTGCATGTAGTATATATGTAGTATGAATGTAGCATGTATGTAGTATGTAGTATGTAGTATGAATGTAGCATGTATGTAGTATGCATGTTGTATGTATGTAGCATGTATGTAGCATGTAATTTTTTTTTTTTTTACATTCAACACATTAGCCGGATGATGGGACTACTACTGTCCCATCATTGGCTAATGTGTCAATCACTGTCATGGTAGCAGGCATCGCCCGATGGGACTTGTAGTCCCATCGGACGATGCCTGCACAGACTACCGGAGCCTGCACAGCCCCCCGGCAGGCCGGCACAGCCCCCCGGAGCCTGCACAGCCCCCCGGCAGGCCGGCACAGCCCCCCGGAGCCTGCACAGACCCCCGAAAGGCCCGTACAGACCCCAGAGAGGCTGTACAAGGGAAAAACAGGATTTTTCTTATTCCGATACCGGAAGTCCCATAGACTTGAATGGGACTTCCGGTATCGGAAATACCGATTTTTTTTTTTTTTTTTTTTTTTTTTTTTTTTTTTTTTTTTTTTTTTTTTTAAGATCGGCCGATCCATTCCGATCCGATACTTAGAAGTATCGGACGGTATCGCTCAACTCTAATCACAAAGTCTCTTTATTCTCGCTGACTTGTACGGATTCCATATCTCACTTGTGCTGTTCAATGGAGAACTAACTTGAGAAGCACATTCTAAGAAACCGAGTCATAGGTTTATAACTTGATTTCTGTTTAGGACATCTTGTCACAATGTTCTGCATTGTATGGATTTTATTTCATGTAAATATTGACCATTTCCGCCCTTGATGCCATATTATTCTATTGTAGATTTGTTCAATGTTTTGATTTTTCTCCTTCAATAAAACGAATTAACAAAAGAAAAGAATGGACGTAAAGCTTTGTTTGAGAAGCGTTACATTTTCCTTCCTGGTAGATTATTACTTTTCATCTTGTTGGGGGGGGACTCCAATTGTGGCTTACTCAGACCATAAGTGTGTGAGATGAGGCGTAGTTAGGGTTTTGATTAAGGAGGGCAAAACTTCTGAATGTTCCCCTAGCCAGGTAACCCTGATTAAAACTATGGTGTCGCCCTCTAATAGTGGATGTAGGAGAACCTCAGATGACCGCGCTGTTACTAATAAAAATCTCTATACAAAGACCAGAACTGGTATGTCACTCTCCACAAGGAGAAACCTTACCCCTTAGACCTCAGTCCAGAGCCTCCCACCTAGCCAAATCAGTTCTCATACTTTGCACTGACGAGGGCCAATAGCCCGAAACACCTTGTCTGCAAACAGATTCTGACTTGGTTTTTATCCCAAGTCATATTACAAGACTCGTTAAAGGGTTGATTGTGACTTGTAGGATCGCTACTTCCAACAGGTGGCGCTATAAAGTTTAAGTCCTCTTCCTCTCTGAAGAGGCAATTTGCATATACAAAGACCAACACTGATATTACCGCCATATAGTGACCACATAACTGGTAGATACTGGTCCTGCAGAACATGCAAGAGATTACAGTACAGGTACAGATATTGGCTTACAGCTGACATTCTTTCTGATGGAGTCATTCACTTTTCTCGTCTTTTCCATCTGGCTCAGACCGACAAGACAACGTCTCCAGCCAGTACTCGATATTACAATAACACCACATTTGACTCCTCACATTTCATGCCTGTCCTCATCTACCACCAACCTGCACAAACGCCTCATCCTACTGATACCCCAATACTGAGCCGCTGCTGCCGTATGTGTCCTTATTACTGCACCTACCGTGTGCCCTCTAGATGGTAAGACAAACCTGTAAAATATATTAACCCCTTTCTGACATCTGACGTACTATTTCGTCCATGTGCCCTGGGCCCGTATACCCATGGACAGGATAGTACATCATAGCGATCAGCTGCGCTCACGGGGGGAGCGTTTCGCCTTAGCTTTGTCCCACTCACCTCCCAGGACGAAGCTAAGGCGAAACGCGCGTCGGGGATCGCGGTGTCGCAGGTCATGTATACTTTTTTATGAGGGACTGTTACTATACAAACTTTTGGGGGAAAACTTGTATGTATTATGCCCCCTGATTTACCGTCATGATGATGTTTATACTTAGGATTTTTCATGTACAATTTTAGTAGTATATGATACACTTGGGCACATAACTATAGTTAATTATAACATAGTGCCCATATAACAATCATATTGTATTCTCTCTTTGGCGGTATAGTATTGTATTGAGCCCTCTATTTTCCATTTCGGATGCTATGTATCTATGACACCCACTGGTATACACATCTCCTTTTATTGTGTATGTGTGTCTTGTATGTTATGTATTTAATAAAGCAATGCATATTTTATGGCGATATGCTCCCTTAGTCTGTTTGGTATATGCAGAGGAGATTAGTTTGCAGCAGACCGCTCCAGAGACTAAGTCCCTCTGTACTCCTACTGGGCATGCTCACGAGACGATCTCCCATTGGAGATCGGGAGTCATGTGCCCAGGTCCTGTTCCAGATCTCATTGGTCCATCTCAGAGATCTGGAAGGTCCCGCACGGCTATAAAAAGTGTGCATGGCCGTTCCGCCATGCGCTAGTATAGACTATACTGCTATGTGTGAATGGTGACGGATGTATGATTCTGGTGACTGACTTATTATGAAACCCCTTCCCTCTGATATTACGCATGTGGTTAGGGAATTAGTTCAGTAGTCTGTGCCAGTCTGTGGCAAGCCTTAGGCCACTGCACACCGCACCTCTGCGCTAGCATCCGACATAGCGTCTGCTCTGTAGCTGTGTCATCCAGCGGCAGTGTCCTGCGCCGCGCTGCAGTTGCAGCCCTTCTTGGCGTTCACAGTAGCGACGCCGCACACACGGTAGGTCTAGATGGACGCAGCCCCTCTGTCTTAGTTCCTGCTCCTGTGACCTTATACCGTGTGTGCATTTACCTGAGGCCTGTAACTAACAGGCTCAGCCTTTTGTACGTTTTTGTTGCGGCGCCTCTGTGTTTGAACAGAGCCCACTTTGCGCGCTTCGGGTGAAGTTGAACCCGTGCGCATTATATCGCCATATTGCTCATCTGCCATTACTCAGCAGCGGTTGTAACACCTACTGCACGGTGGACCCCGAGCGGTGAACGCACTTTATTATTTTTATTTAGTGCGTTCCTCCATTCCTAACAGTCCTGAGGCATGAGAACCATGCCCTCCTGGGCCAGAACGGAGCGATCACTATGACCCTTGCCTTTTTTTACTTTCCTCAGCACAAGGGGTAGCAGGGCAAAACTGCGCCACTTTCCTGTTTTCTCTGGTGGCAAAAAGATCCACCTCTGGTTGCCCCCACTTTTGCACAATCAGGTCAAAGATGGCGGGTTTTAGGGACCATTCTCCCTGCCTCAGGGGATTGCTACTTAGGTAGTCTGCTGCGATGTTTTCTCTCCCTTTTATATGCCGAGCTGTTAAGGACAGAAAATGTTGCTCTGCCACCTGGAATAGACGATTTGCTACGTTCCTCAGTGGTCTGGAACGAATCCCTCTCTGGTGGTTGATATAAGCCACGGTGACCTGATTATCGGAGAGTACTCATACATGATTACCCTGTAGATACACAAGGAGCTCATTAAGCGCCTGCTCCACTGCTGTTAACTCTCTCAGGTTAGATGACATTCCTAACTCATGATACTCCCATAGGCCTTGGACTAAAATCTCCCCACGTGTCCCCCAACTGGAGGGACTTGCGTCCGTGGTGACTATGCGGGTTACCTCATATTCCCATGGAACCTCCCTAGATAGATTATTTTCATTAAGCCACCAATTGAGGGATTCTATAGTGACTCGTGATAAGGTTAGCTGACCCTCTAGGCAACCCCCGAGGATTTTCTGATATGTTAAAACATCGCCCTGCAAACTCCTTCTATGGAACTGGGCCTACTGGACCACTGGGATGCAGGACGAGAGAGAGCCCAACAGGGACATGGCCTTCCTGAGGGACATGGTGGGGTTATTGGAGGCATTCAAGACATGTTGTTGTAGGCGAACCAACTTTTCTGGGGGCAGACGGCATTCCTGGATATGGGAATCCAGGATTAGGCCAAAAATTGCTTGACTCTCCGGGGCTGAAGATGAGATTTTTTAACGTTTAGCAGCCACCCTAGCCGTTCCAAGGCAGACATTGCTTCGCATAATTGCTTCAGACAATGATCCGCTGTCTTGCCTACAATGAGGAAGTCATCTAGGTAGGGGACCACTAGGATATCTGATTCACGCAGATGAGCCATGACCTCTGAAATAACTTTGGTAAAAACCCGGGGGGCAACTGCTATACCAAGGGCACCATATTGGAAGTGCTGGACTGACCCATCTAAGTGAACTGCCACCCTCAGGGAACGTTGATGAGCTGCGTGAATGGGAATATGGTAGTAGGCGTCTTTCAAATCTAACACCACCATAAAGTAGTTTTTAAACAACAATTTTATTGCGGAGTTGATGGTTTCCATTTTAAACGGGTGAGTAATAAGAAAATTATTAAGCGCTTTCAGGTTTTTAATAGTCCTAAAGGACCCATCTGGTTTACGGACCAGAAACAGAGGGGAGTAGAAACCTCTACCCCTTTCCGCCTCTGGTACTGGCGTCAGAACCTTTTTATTACATAAGTCCTGAATTTCTTTTTCCAGAGCAGTCTGCTCTGATGGAGATGACCTGAGAGGAGAGATCATGAACCTGTTTCGGGGAACCCGGGAAAATTCTAATTGGAGCCCAGGGGCTATTGAATCCAATATCCAGTTGCTACTGGAAATTCGGGACCAGGCCAGGTAGAAAGCAGATAGTCATTGGGCCGGTTTCTTGGCCTCCCGGGACACTCCCTCCTGGCGCCCCCTTGCTCCAAACATAAAGCCTGTACCTCTCCTTCTGTCATCCCATCTGCCACGGTCTCTGGGCGACCTTCTACGAGGATAACGTCTCCTGGTGAAGGGACGCCTATAAGAAGGGGTTGGTAGAGAAGGGAATTTCTTCTTATCTCCCGCTTTTTCTAACAGCTCGTCTAAAACTGGCCCAAACAAGCAGAGACGAGACCTTACCTGGATGTCTCCCGGCCAACATTTTAACCATAGAGCCCTTCTCGCAGCATTGGATAGGCCCGCAGCTCTGTACGCCATCCTTGCCGAGTCTGCCGAAGCATCGGCTAGAAAGGCTGCCGCGTTCTGAATTACTCCCAAGGACCTTGAAATGGACTCTCTAGAGGCACCATTCTTAAGTTGGGACTCCAGCTGATCCAGCCAGACCATCAAGGATCTGGCCCTGCAGCTAGCTGCAACTGCTGGTCTCATTGCGCCAGCCGACATTTTCCCATGTCGCTTTCAAAAAGGAGTCCGCCTTTTTATCCAGCGGATCCTTTAGAGAGGCCATGTCATCAAAGGGGATGGAAGATTTTTTGGAAGCCTTAGCTACGGCTGCATCAAGCTTCGGCGCTTTGTCCCATCTGTCCACCAAGGGGTCATCGAAAGGGTATCTCCTTTTAAAGGCCGGTGGTATGGAGCCCCTTTTTTCCGGCTTCTTCCATTCTCTATCTACCAGTTTTTAAGCTTGTCATTCAATGGGAAGGACCTACGCTTTTTCGGGTCTAGGCCCCCGAACATAACATCCTGTGCTGACAGGTCTGGTTTAGCGTCGGCCAACCCCATGGTGGACCTTACAGATTTGACTAAACGGTCCATCTGATCAAGGGCAAAGCAAAAGCGGTTAGAGTCTTCTTCTGAGGATGAAGCTGAAGAAGTCGTGGGCTCTGAGGAATATTCGCCTCTCCCCGGGGCAGCTGAGAAGTCTGATTCTGAGACTTTTGCAGCTCTACTCTTTTTCGAGGATTCGCCCTGGGATAGGGATTTTAGGGAATCCTTCATCTCGGTCCTAATGATCTCCCTGAGGCTCGTGGTGAAGTGAGGGGTTTCTTCCGCCACCTGTAGGGGCGGGGAAAGCATAAGGGCCTATGCAATTTACCCTGTCCGATTTTTTTTTTTTGTCTTTTGCTCACCGTCTGTCGCACACATGGCTGACATAATTTTTTTAGGGTAGGCTTCTGGCAAGGGATCACCGCAAAGGCCACATTCCCTGTTTTTTCTCTTCTTACCAGAGCACTTCTTCCCCCTAAGAGACAAAATATAAGGGGAATACTGCATCAGGGGTACATTCACGAAGATCTTACCCCGGCAGTAGGAATAGGTACCAGATAACAGGGGGAGCGAGCTGGATCCTTCAGTCTGGAGGAACTCTTACGGCCAGGCTGCGTGCTTCATCCTCGACTCTTCAGCTGGAAGCCTGGGTGGGACCTCTCTGAGGAACACTCCTGCTCCTGTTCCTGCTGGGTTACCGAAGCTTCTGGCTCAGCCATTGCTGCACTGGGCCAATCGCAGCCCTGCAGCGCTCCTGCGCTCCTTTTATCCCTCTCCTGGACGTCCGGTTTAGCAGGGGTGTGCCAGGGGCTGCGTCTCCACCCACCACCCAAGCGGGAACCCCCACGGTTTTGCACCCTGCCCCCCAGCTGATACCCATACCGCCGCGGCCCGGCGGCGTACAAGGAGGAAAAGCCGGCCGGCACCCAACTTCTGGCCCGGCGCCTCTGGCCCCGCCCCCCCACCACGTCACTTCCGACTCCCATCCTCGGCCTCCAGCAACGTGCGGGGACGTGCAGTCCGCCAGTGGTGCAGCGGCCGACCCTCACCACGCCACACCGGCAGGCGCAGCAGAGCGGCCCGGATGGGGGGACGGTTGCCGGGAGCAGGCCCGGAGGAATCCTGGAGGGCCGGGAAATACATACCTGCCGGCATTGGCGAAGGAACGGCCATCCTATGGACCCCGTTCCTACCTGCTCCACACACTTCCGTGGAGCCCTACCCGGACCCACCGCGGCACTTCCAGGGACCCCGCACTGGCCGAGGTAGGAGATCCTCTCGCTACCTGGGTCAGACAGCCAGCCTGGGGATTTCCTATATGTCCATATGGCACGATCTGTAGGGAATCCCGTCCTCCAGGAACAGGAAACCAACTGATACGTGGGAGAGGTGCCACCCTTATGTATCTGTAGGTTATTCCTGTTCCTGAAGGGCAGATCCCCTCTCTCAGGTGGTGCGGTCATGGACGATCGAATAAAAAAAAAAACAATAATACAAATTTTAAATATTGCTGCATCCGTAACGACCCGCCCTATAAAACTGTCCCACTAGTTAACCCCTTTAGTGAACATCTTAAAAAAAAAAAAAAAAAAAAAAAAAAAGGCAAAAATCAATGCTTTATCATACCGCCGTCAAAAAGTGCAATAATACGCGATCAAAAAGACGGATATAAATAAACATTGTACCGCTGAAAAGGTCATCTTGTCCCGCAAAAAAACGAGCCACCATACAGCTCCATCACCAGAAAAATAAAGTTCTAGCTCGCAGAATAAAGCGATGCAAAATAATTATTTTTTATATAAAATTGCTTTTATTGTATAAAAGCGCCAAAACATAAAAAAAAATAAATGAGGCATCGCTGTAATCGTACTGACCCGAAGAATAAAACCGCTTTATCAATTTTACCGCACGCGGAACGGTGTAAATGCACCCCCCAAAAGAAATTCATGAATTTCTGGTTTTCGTTTCATTCTGCGTTCCAAAAATCAGAATAAAAAGTGATCAAAAAATGTCACATGCCCGAGTTTGATACCAATAAAAACGTCAACTCGTCCCGCAAAAAATTAGACCTCACATGACTCGGTGGGTCAAAATATGGAAAAATTATAGCTCTCGAAATGTGGTGATGCAAAAACTATTTTTTGCAATAAAAAATGCATTTTAGCGTGACAGCTGCCAAACATAAAAACCCGCTATAAATAGTAATAATAATTCTTTATTTATATAGCGCCAACATATTTTGCAGCACTTTACAGTTTCAAAACACAAGTCATAAGTAACAACGTTAACAAAACAATAATTAAAGCAAAATAAGATGAAATAAGACGACCCAGCTCGTGAGAGCTTACAAGCGACAATGAGGTGGGGGAGATAAAGAGTAAAAGTGTGTATTTACAATGATGTATTTATTTACATTGATGGTCCAGCCATCTTGAGGGAGTGAGGGATAGATTGCGATAGTGAATGGGCTACACACACACACACACACACTTACACATAAAATGACTGATTACTGAACGTGATAGGCCGCTCTGAACAAATGCGTTTTGAGTGACCACCTAAAGCTGTGTAAATTGTGGATAGTCCCAATTTCTTGGGGTAGAGCATTCCAGTGGATTGGCGCAGCACAGGAGAAATCTTGGAGTCAGGAGTGGGAGGTGCGGATTAGTGCAGAGGTTAATCAAAAATCATTTGCAGAGCGCAGCGGTCGGTTAGGCCGATAGACAGAAATAAGGGAGGAGATGTAGGGTGGTGCTTCACTGTGGAGAGCTTTGTGGGTGAGAACAAGTACTTTGAATTGGATCCTATAATAAATGGGCAGCCAGTGTAACAATTGGCGAAGAGCGGACGCGTCTGAGTACCGATTAGCCAGATAGATGACCCTGGCTGCCGCGTTAAGAATGGACTGGAGAGGGGAAAGTCGAGTAACGGGGAGGCCAATTAATAGAGCATTGCAGTAGTCCAGGCGGGAGTGTATCAATGTGACAGTGAGGGTTTTTGTTGTTTCCATGGTGAGAAAAGGGCAGATTCTAGAGATGTTCTTTAGGTGTAAGCGGCAAGAGCGGGCAAGAGATTGTATATGGGATGTGAAGGAGAGATTGGTGTCAAACATAACGTCCAGACAGCGTGCCTGCTGCCGGGGTGTTATTATGGTGCCACCCACAGAGAGGGAAATGTCAGATTTAGTGAGGTTAGTAGACGGCGGGAGCAGAAGTAGTTCAGTTTTTGAGAGGTTAAGTTTCAGATAGAGCGCGGACATGATGTTGGAGACTGCGGACAGACAGTCACTGGCATTCGGTATTACCGCAGGGGTAAGGTCGGGGGATGGTGTGTATAGTTGTGTGTCATCAGCATAAAGATGGTACTGAAAGCCAAATCTGCTGATGGTCTGTCCAATTGGTTCTGTGTAGAGAGAGAAGAGAAGGGGGCCAAAGACTGAGCCCTGAGGTACCCCGACAGCGAGAGGAAGAGGAGATGACATGGAGCCAGCAAACAAAACACTGAAGGAGCGGTCAGAAAGGTAGGAAGAGAACCAGGAGAGAGCAGTGTCCTTAATGCCTAGTGACTGGAGCCTAGAGAGGAGGAAACAGTGGTCAACAGTGTCGCTGGCTGCAGAAAGGTCGAGGAGAATGAGCAGAGTGTTGTCACCATTATATTTTGCTGTCAGAAGGTCGTTGGTCACTTTGATGAGTGCAGTTTCTGTCGAATATAGTGGGCGGAAGCCGGACTGTGAAGGGTCTAGGAGGGAGTGAGTGGAGAGGTAACAGGAAAGGCTGGAGTAGACTAGGCACTCCAAAAGTTTAGAGATGAAGGGGAGATTGGAGACTGGTCTGTAGTTTGTGCAGGGTGGGTCGAAAGCGGGTTCCTTTAGTAATGGAGTAACGATAGAGTGTTTGAAGGAGGATGGGAAAATGCCCGAGGAGAGGGAGAGATTAAAGATAGTAGTTAGGTGAGTTGTGATGACTGGGGAGAGAGACTGGAGGAGATGTGAGGGAATGGGGTCAGTAGTGCATGTAGTTGGATGAGAAGAGAGGAGTCGGAGACAACTTCTTCTGTGATGGGATCAAGTGTGGAAAGTGAGCCAGGGGAAATGCAGGGAGGGATGGGAGTCACAGTACTTTGTGGTTGGGAGCGGATTTCCTGACGGATATTATCTATTTTCTCTATAAAGTGGGAGGCCAGGTCATCCGCACAAATGTCTGTGACAGGGGCTTGTTCTTTGGCCTGAGGAGGGAGTGAAAGGTGTCAAAAAGTTTCTTGGGGTTGTTGGCTAGTGAGGAGACAAGGGGGGTGAAGTAGATCTGTTTGGTGAGGTGAAGGGCTGAGTTAAAGGTTCTTAACATAAATTTGAAGTGGATGAAGTCTTCTGGTGTGCAGGTTTTTCTCCATCGGCGTTCAGCACTTCTAGAGCAATGCTGGAGAAGTCGAGTTTGCGATGTGAGTCAGGGCTGTTTTACTCAGTGCTTGGAGGTTCTGAGGGTGAGGGGCGCTACTTGGTCATGGGTGCTTCTAAGAGTGTAGTTGTAGTGATGACCAGCCAAATCAGGACAGGAAAAAGTGGAGATTGGGGACAGTGATGAGTGTACAGAGTCTCAGTGTCTGAGGGTTAATGGCTTGTAGAATTCTGAATGTGTGGTAGGTAGGAGTGTGCAGGGGTGGGCGAGGATTTGTGAGGGAGAGAATGTTGTGGTCAGAGAGGGGAAGCGGTGAGTTATTTTGTAGGAGATCGAGCAGAGCCAGACAAAGACCAGGTCAAGGGTGTTACCGTCTTTGTGTGTCGCAGAGGTTGAGAGCTGTGAGAGGCCAAGAGAAGAGGTAAGTGTTAGAAGCTGGGATGCAGCAGTGGAAGTGGGGCTGTTAATGGGGATGTTGAAGTCTCCCAAGATAAGGGTTGGTAGTTCTGAGGACATGAAGTGCGGCAGCCAGGCTGAGAAGTGGTCAAGGAAGTGGGTGGGTGAGCCTGGGGGCCGGTATATGACCGCTACTCTGAGGGGGAGGGGATGGAAGAGCCTGATTGTGTGGACCTCAAAAGAAGGGAATGAGAGTGATGGAACTGGGGGGGGATGACCTGGAAAGTGCATTGTGGGGACAGGAGTATGCCTACTCCACTACCATGTCTGTTTTTGGGTCTCGGGGAATGAGTGAATTGTAAGCCACCGTGGGAAATGGCAGCAGGGGAGACAGTGTCAAAATCCTGAATCCAGGTTTCAGTGAGGGCCAACAGATTGAGAGTTGTTCAGAAAGTTATTGTGCAGGAAAGGAAGCTTGTTACATACAGACCGTGGATTCCAGAGGGCACAATTAAAAGAAGGAGATGAGGAAGTGCAAGTTATGTTAATAAGATTATTATGGTTTTGATATGGGGTAGGGTAGGGGTTGAGGTAGGGGGATGGTGGCCCGGGGTTGGGGGGAGATGTCCCCTGAAATCAGTAGGAGTAGGAACATAAAAAGCAAGTACTTCTTTGAAAAGTAAGACATTTTGTTGTGCGATTTGTTTGGGCAAGATGTGCTGAGGTTTTTAAGGAAGGTGAGAAGTGCATGGGAGCTGTACATGGGAGAGGGAAGTATAGAGGAGCTGATGTGTATGAGTCGTGATGGAGGGGGGATGGGGCGGTGAATGTGGATGGCTAGAGAGCACAGGAGGATAGGAATAAAGTACATGTTGAAAGGGAGAGAAAAGTGTGATTTACCAGACTCCTGCCGTGACAAACTGTCATGGAGTAACTGTCTTTTGCTAATGCAATGCTTTGCTCCATGTGTGCTGACCCCTCACTTGCATGTTCCCCTTAGTAAACCAAATCCCCCTTTATCACCCCCTTAGGGAAAAATAATAAAAAAAAAAATAAATAAAAAAAATTATTTCCATGTGTGTCGGCGCATGACACTTCTGTTGTGGGCAAAGCATACTGCGAAGGTGCGAAACGCAATATTTCTGAGCAGGTGTCACACGGTGCAAGACTAAAGTCTTCATCTGTATGGGAACCTATGTAAATCCTCTCGTTAGGGTACTGTCACACTTAGCAATGTACCAGCGATCGCGCCCAGTGATATGACGCGGTCAGGATCGCTGGTGCATCACTAAGTGGTCGCTAGTGAGCTGCCACACAGGCAGATCTCACTAGCGACATCGCTGGGGACGGGGGTCGCTACTTACCTGTCACACCAGGCGATCCTGCGTCCTCCCGCCCGGCTCCACGCGTCGCTCGACGTCACAGCAGGAAGCACCGCAGGAAGCTGACGACGAGAAACAGTCCAGCCTGTTCTCACGCGATCAGCGATAACCAGCGGGGGAGCGGGTTGTAGGTAAGTATCACGCACAGAGATATCGCTAGCAATATCGCTATAACGTCACAAGTTATAGCGATATTGCTAGCGATATCTCTTAGTGTGACGTGCCCTTTAGACTGAAATCTATATCTCTGTGGAGGGGTGGTGGTCCTGCTGTGATTAGGGCAAGTTAGGCTAGGATATGGGTTGAACTAGATGGACTTAAAGTCTCCCTTCAACTTTAATAACCATGTTAATTAGAAACGCCTGCAGCTATGAGGTGGAGTGCTCAGTCAGAAGGTTAATGATTACAAATTTCAAAAAACTGACAGTCACAGCCAAGCATAAACTAATATTAGGTGACACACTTGAAGGTGGTGTGCTGCCCTGCCCCTAGCATCATATCTGAGCAGATTTTTAGTGCTGTCGGAGAGGGTCCTAACAGACAGGCTTGTAAACAGAGAATGCAGACAGGCTCACTATAGTAAAAATGAACAAAGCGTGGATTAGCCCCCACTTTTCCACACCAACAGATGACAGCTGCACATATAGTGCTGATAATCAATATTTTAATGAGGCCGCCAGTTGTTGCCTTTCAGGGGTCTATGGATGACCCTCCTCTTAATTTCTGTCTGGGTTTGCACTTTCTGCAAAGCCTTTATAACCGTATAAGTACATCAACTACACTTTCAAAGTATTTTCATTCATTTTCCTGGATTAAATTAGTCATACAGTGTAACTGTCAAAATCTATGTTTGGATTTGTGGCAGCTCTGGTTCCACTGTTTTAAATATAGCTTTTTTCCTTTCAGGACCAGTAGGGTTAATATCCGCCTCCCCTTCCCCACTGGCAAAGAGCTGTAACTGCAGTGTGGCTAGGTCAGCTGATGTGGTTAGCACTGCAGCCTTGCAGCGCTGGGGTCCTGGGTTCAAATCCAACAACACATCTGCAATGAGTTTGTATGTTTGGCCATTGTTTGCGTGGGTTCACACATGCATACACGCCTTATTGTGTCTGTCTGTAACCGAAATCACGCAGGCAGGCCTTAATCTATAAAAAAGAATTAAAATTAAAAAAAAGTTATTCTCACCTTCCGACGGCCTCTTGTCTTCTCTCCACGCGCCCGGCCTCGCGTTCCCAGTAATGCTTTGCAGCTTAGACCACTGACATTTTAATATTTTTGTACAGGGCCGCGGCAGTGATTGGTCACGGCTACAGGGCCGCGTTGCTGATTGGTCGCGGACAGAGGGCCACGACGCTGATTGGTCGTGGCTACATGGAAAGGGGGGTGAGGGAACCATGCATACCAGGATCAGGGGGTGAGGAGACCATACATACCAGGAAAGGGGGGTGACGGTGATCATACATACCAGGATTGGGGTGTGAGAGGACCATGCATACCAAGAAAGGGGGGGTGAGGGGACCATGCATACCAGGATTGGGGGGGTGTGAGGACCATGCATACCAGGACTGGGGGGGTGAGGGGACCATGCATATCAGGAAAGGGGGGTGAGGGGACCAAACATATCAGGAAAGGGGGGTGACTTATGAATGAGTCACCGAAGGAGACAAAAACAGAAATGCTAGTTAAGTCCAGAAAACCAGAGAAGTTGGCAGCTATCGGATTGCAGACCCCTGAACCTATCAACACAACTAGCAGTAGCCGTGGGGGGTTCCTACGATGCCCTAGACCCCTCGATCACAGCCGGAGGACTATATAGCCTAAAGACAGAAAGGGAAATCTAAACTGCCCCAGAGCAGACCCCAAAGCAAAAGGCAGCCCCCAACATATAATGACGGTGAAGCAAGAAGAAAGAACACTAACAGACAGAAAGAAAGATAGACTGAGAAAAGATGGGGCCCAAGCTAACTAGATAGGAAAGGACAGGAAGGCTGCTGTCTGCAATCCGTGAAAAACCCTATGAAAATAAGAGCCAACAGACTGACCGTGAAAAAGGCCCTGAAGACGCTAGGCTTCAGAAAGACTGTCAGTACTCAGGAATATTCTGAAGACAGAGCAACCGGCAAAAGGAGATTCAGCTCACCCCAGCAGGGAATGGCAGAATCCAGAAAAGCAAGGCAAACAAAAACAAAGCACAAATGCTAAAAGGCAAAGCAGAAAACTTAGCTTTAGAGGAGCAGGAATCAGACTGGTCTCCTAGAAGTCCACAGAGAAATCACCCGCAGGGCAGAAGGGCGTCAGCAGCCTTATATCCAGTCCGTGACTCCACTCAGCCAGTCATCATCATTAGGCTCAGGTGCCTGATAATCAGGCTCATTACCTTCCTTTACCAGAATAGGGAGTTCACCAGACCTCAGTGACGAAGGGGAAAATGAACTCAACAGGTGACGGTGTGCATACATACCAGGATTGGGGGGAGAGGGGACCATGCATACCAGGATTGGGGGGTGAGGGGACCATGCATACCCTGAAAGGGGGGTAAGAGGACCATGCATACCAGGAAAGAGGGTTGAGAGGACCATGCATACCAGGATTGGGGGGTGAGGGGACCATGCACACCCCGAAAGGGGGGTAAGAGAACCATGCATACCCCGAAAGGGTGTAACGTCCGTCTGCGGTTCTGGGCTGCAGCCAGGCAACACCCCGAGAAACACTGATACCCTTTACCCCTATACAGGGATCTGGATTTACAACAGAGCCCAGGAGGTACTGTCTGAATAGGAGCAGCGGCCAGAGCAGGACGGTCGTCAGAGTGAAGTACAAAAACGGCAGGCAATAACAGAGTCAATTTCAGGCCAAGGTCAGAGTCAAAAACCAGGAGGGCGGCAGAGGTACAGAATCGTTAGGAAGTAGCAGAGTCAGAATATCCAGGCCAAGGTCACAAACCAGGAGAGTAGCAGAAGTACAGAATCGTCAGGCAAAAGAGGGGTCAGAAATCCAGGCTGAGGTCAGAGTCAAACAGAAATCAATCACTAAGTAACACACAGGGGAACCAAGAATATATCCGGCGGCTTGCAAGACCAGTCCCAAGGTATTTGAGGGATCAGGTCATCCCTCACAGGTTCCTGGACTGGTGATGTCATTAGGGCCGCCCCCAGGACCAGGCCAGATGGTGTTGCAGTAACCCCCTGATGACTGACAGAGGGGCGGAGCCTGCGCCCACCAGATGCCTGCGCAGGAGCCACTTCTCTGTCACCACCATAACTCACGGGCGGACCACGGCGCCTCCCAGTGGTCGAGGCAGGAACAGCCGTCCCCGAGTCTGACAGTGAAGTGGCAGTCTGGCGCCTCCTAGTGGCCATGACCGGAACAGCAGGCCTCGAATCCAACGGTGACGTGACAGACCGGCGCCTCCTAGTGGCTAAAGCTGGGACCATAGGCCCTGAGTCTGACGGTGACGTAATAGAACCACGGCGCCTCCCAGTGGCCGAGGCAGGAACAGCCGTCCCCGAGTCTGACGGCGAAGTGGCAGCCCGGCGCCTCCTAGTGGCTGCGACCGGAACAGCAGGCCCCAAATCTGACGGAGACGTGACAGTGGGGGGTAAGAGGACCATGCATACCAGGATTGGGGGGGGTGAGAGGACCATGCATACCAGGATTGGGGGGGTGAGAGGACCATGCATACCAGGATTGGGGGGTATATTCACATTAAAACAATATAATATGCACATGTCCGTTTACACATTACACTCACATGTATAGTAAACACGAGCACAACCGAATATATTATAAAAGATGCACATACACTACTTTACATTACTGTGATCCACTTGTTCCCATCAGCAGATGATAGTTTTTAGTTTCTTCATTCCTAGGAGTAACAGCCGCACCTTTTAGTCACAAGTTTGATTATATAAGGACTTGTTTTTATGAGAAGAGCTGTAATTTTGGTAACTGTCACTTTAACAAAACACATCAGTGTTGCAAATATATTTTCATATCATTTGGATTTTCAAAGTTTCTATAAGTTCAGGGTGTAAAGTGATAGACTTGGTACATAACACTACAGAGTCATGCTGTGACCCACAGGAATTTCTCTCAGGGCTGGGATACATTTATGCAGATAATGTCAGAGTTAAATATACCGTCCACCATTGTGTCTACTTCTACTACTAGAGAGATTTTAGACAGATTAAAAAAGACAATCGTTGACCCGCCCGGTATGTCTACACCTCGTGAGCTGTCCTCACCATGCTGTGGGATTCAACCTTTAAATTCCCCATCTTTAGGTATTACACGAGGGACTTTGCAGTCAAAAAAAAGGCCTCTACCGATGCTACAATCCATGTGGCTGACGATTGACTGATCTGATCGCTAAACGATATACTTGTAGTGTGACGCTCTATTATTCTGTAAGAATTAGAATGGTCTTTATTTTTATATACAGATAGCGGTATGTCACTAATGAGTTGTGCTGCTCTATATCATTCTGAAATGTCCTGTGTCTGATTTGTGATTTATCAGTGAAGTCTTTAAACGTCACAATATTGTGTCTTTTATACATGTAGTAAAAAATAAAATCTATACTTTATACATGAGAGCTATAAGAGGTGAGAATAGTATTATTGGACATATACATAATATCAAAAAGCCTAATAGGAATTCTAACACATTAACAAGGTGGAAATATCATTATCTAAAAGAAGGGGCTGCCAATCAACTGAATTTGGAATCTCACAATTAAATCCAAATAAAATACGAGGACGGAGAGGGACACAGGCTCTGACAGATGGTCTGATAGGGTGGGGGGGGGGGGACTCGCAAGCTTTGATACAGTTTTTAGGAACGTGGCACCTGTCTGATTTGACAAGAAATATAGAAACATCACTAATAATAATGGAGTAATCAAATTTTTGGCATTTATTTTAAAAATGCCCAATTTTTATATTGTCACAGGCAGACGCAAAGGCCATGTGGTTTTTTGACTTTCTAACATCAGTCACGTTACCATTTACCAGTTTGGCCCACATTCATCATTGCCTTTGTGCCTGTTTTTTTTTTCTAGTTTGGTGACCTTTTTTTGCACCCAAATATTCTATTTTATATTAATTGGAATTTCAATTGTACACATATGGAAGTTAAAAGACCTGGGAAGGATATAGTCATATAAAATCAAGAACCTAAAAAGAGCAAGAACATTAAGGTTAAAAAATTCCATATTTGCCATTAATTTATTCAGTATATGTTCAGTAGCTATTGCTTATCTTTGTGTATTAGTGATAGACCATCAATAAGTAATAAGGCAAATATTGGGTATGTAAAATCAAACATACAGCAGGTGCCTGCCCAACACTGGAGTCATCAGGGCATGGGACATTAGCAGGAACATCATGATGACACAGATGTTCAATTGAAACATGTTGGGGCCAAACATGAGCGCCAAGTGTCACAAAAACACTTCAAGACCGGAAAGAAACAGTTTCTTCTACGCACCAAATTCATGGATAGTAAGCATCATATTGATTCATTTGGCACCAAAAACTGCAATTAATATCACAAGACGAAAATAGAACAGCGACTTAAAAAAAAAAAAAAAAGACTAAAAATGCAAAATGATGAATTTGAGCCTGTGTGTACAATGTGTAGCTTGGTGCTGCTCTATAATAAGTCTCTGACTTTACACAACTATATTTTGTATTAGTATCATTCTGAAATGTCCTGTAACTTATTCCGCTTTTGATTTGATAAATGAAGTCTTCAAACTTTACAATATTGTGTCTTATTTTATCTAAATGAGATATGCGAAAACCCAAACTTCATGTTTGGGGGGGGGGGGTAATAGAAATCAATTTTCTTAGGATATAAAAAAAAAAGGGTCTCTTGCCCTTCTTAATGTTATGGAAAACCAGGTAAAAAATCAATAGGATGAAGGCACCAAAGGACAGTCTCACACAAGGCACCATTCAGGCCAAGGCCGGCCCTGGCCATTGTGATTCATTATGTGAAACAATACTTACCTGGGAGGGGAGGTGCCATGATCTATAAGGTGGATCTCCCCGGGTGGTAAGAGTTAATTAAAATCTCATCATGGCTGGTGCCTAAGCCTTAGATGTAAGTAACACCATTTTGTTTACTGGTAAACTGGACTTCAATAGGAGAATTGAACTGGAGTCTTTTCTTATTGAAGTTGTTTTAGGTTATGCAAGACAATGCTGGTCAGGGGCTTTATAAAGTTTCTTTAGAGACAAGTGGACATTGCCTGAATATTTTCCAGTAGAGGAAAGATCTGAGTGATCTCCCACAGGTGAAGACTTGCAACTTCATTCCCCTTTTCACCATGGAGGAAAAGCCAGTGACAATCCACCTCTACGACCCTTTCATAGAGCCGGCATACGTCATGGCCTTCTTAAAAAAATACTGCAGTTCGGTTAGAGGAGGGCCAAAGTTGAGGAATAGGCATAATATTCCCAATGGGGAAATGCTTTTCTGGGTGCGCTTCAAGCAAGATCCGGATGGCATCGGAGGAGTTTCCCACCCCCCAGCCACCTTTTCTGTGGGAGGTAATCGTGGCTACCTGGCCTACCCAGGGCAACCGGAGTATTGTCGATCGTGCTTTCAGTTCTGTCACACTGAGGACTCCTGGTCCCGAGGACGATGCTGCCACAAATGTGGGATGCCAATTTATTGGGCTGGCACTGATGCGGCTAGATCTGGAAGAGGCACCATTTTCCTGGATACCTTGGATGTCCCCATCTCCACCATGCCCAGGAATGAGTCACCTAACACCCTGGAGACCTCCCTGACAGAATCCGTGGACCACAGCGTCTTGGAAACAGAACAGAAAAACGACTTTGCCACCCACAGCAGACTCGTGAGTAGGAGCTCTCCTCCGTTCCTCCCTGAAACTGGTAGCTCTGAAACCACTGAGGATACATCTATGCAGTCCACCCCTGGTTTGACACCACATTCACATCTGGATGGATGGGAAACTGTCCACA